>NC_091552.1:2988510-2996010 GCF_042767895.1 Penaeus vannamei
AAATCCCACCCACTCCCTCCCACCCAGTCCCCTTCCCCTTTCCTCCCACTCCCCTTCCCCCTTGCTCCCAGGCCCTCCCCGTTCCCCCTCCTCACCCTCTCCTCCCTAAATCCCACCCCCTTTCCCCCCCCTTTCCCCATCCCCTCCCCATTCCCCCCAAACCCCTAATCTAACCACAAAATCCACCCCCCTTCCCCCTCACCATCCCCCCTCACCATCCCCCCTCCCCACTCACCCGTCCCCCTCCCCCTTCCCTCCTTCCCCTCCTTAATCCACCCCTGCCCCCCACCCGTCCCCCTCCCCCTTCCCTCTCCCTTAATCCGCCCCCCCCCCTCCCACCCCCCCCCCCACCCGCCCCCCCCCCACCACGATAAGACGTCAAGATCGCTTAAAACACCGAACCGCAGAGCAAACGAGACAATTGTTCGTAAATGTCGCAAAATGTTTCGCCAAAGTCAGGATATTTGCGGCAACTTGAGCGATATTTCACTTAGACAGCGGACATACGAGGGGTTGCCATTGCATGTTTTTTTTTTTTTTTTTTTTTTTTTTCTGTGTTTGTTTTATTCATTTATTTTTTTTTGCGGAGGATTACTGTTATGGTTCGCTCGTTTGTGTTTATGTTGTTTTTTTGTGAATTATTCTTTGCATTGTTCCTTCTATTACTATTATTATTAGCATTGCTATTGTTATTATCATTGTCATTACTATTATTATCATCATCATTTTTGTTATCATTATTATCATTGTTATTATTATTATCATAATTATTATCAACATTATTATTATTGTTATAATTATCATTATCATTCTTACTATCACCATAATCATTATGATTATTCTTATAACTGACGTCATTATCATCGTTACTAGTATTATCATTATTGTGTTTATCAAAATTAATTTTATTGTTAGCATTATTATCATCATTATATGGATTATGATTATGATTATGAGTATCATTATCATTATTACTGGCAATACTACTACTATCATTATCATTATTATATATTATTATCATTATAATTGTTATTAGTATTATTATCATTATAATTGTTATTAGTATCGTCATCATTATCGTTATTATCATTATCATTGTTATTCTCATTATCATTGTTATCATGGTTATTGTCATTAGTACTGTTATCATCATTTATTTGTTATTATCTTTATTATTACTATCATTATAATCATTGTCATCATCTTTATCACTATCATTATCATTATTATCACTATTATGATATTTTTTATCATTATCGTTATCATATTCGTTATCATATTTCTCATTCTTCCTCTTTGTCGTTTTTCTTTCCTTCTCATTATCCTCATTTTCTTTATTTTTTAACTTTTATTACTGTTATCATTATTATTTTTGTTATCTTCGTTAGCATTGTCATTTTTATTCTTATTCTAATTCTTATTCTTGTTGTCGTTGTCATTACCATCATAATCATCATCTTCATTATTATCATCATGAATATTATGATGATTATCATTATTGTTATCTTCATGATTATCATTGCAGTCATTATTTCACTGTTATTGTTATTTTCATCAATATCATTATTATCATCACTATTATTATCATTATTGTTATTATCATTATCATTCTCATCATCATCATAACTATTATCAATATTATCATAATCATTATTATTGTTATGATCATTATTATCATCATTAACACCATCATCAATATCATTATTATTCTTTTTATTATTGTTATCATAATTAATATAATTACTATTTAGTTATCTTCACAATTATTATTATTATTATTATTATTATTATTATTATTATTATTATTATTATTATTATTATCATTATTATTATTATTATCATTATTATTATTATTTAGTTATCATCACCATTGTTATTATTATTATTATTATTATTATTATTATTATTATTATTATTATTATTATTATTATTATTATTATTATTATTATTACTATTATTATTATCATTACTGTTATTATCATTATCCAAATTGTTTATCATAATGATAATAAAATTCAGCATTATTATCATTATCATCCTCATTATCATTCTTGACATTATTGTTATCATTATTATCAATTTTATCATCATTGCTAATATTGTAATTATTCTTGCTTTACCATTGTCACTATCATTAAAATCATCATCCTCAATATCACAACTCATATCATATCACTGCTAATATGATAACAAAAACAACAATTACACCAGAAAGACGATGTTAATATCGTCTAATAATAATAATAATAACAATAACATAATATTAATAGTAATAATAATAATAATAATAATAATAATAATAATAATAATAATAATAATAATAATAATAATAATAATAATAATAATAACAATAATAATAATAATAATAATAATAATAACAACAATAATAACATCAACAACCACAATCAGAATCACCACCACTCCACCTTTCACCGTTATAAACATGATCATTTCATTTCGAGAGTAAAAAAAGGGACAATAATCATTTCTCACTGTTTATTCATTGCAGTAACCCGGACTCAGTGTTTGCAAATGCTCTCGTAATATGCAATAACTATATTTCATTCGAGCAAACAATAAACTGTCTGCGGCCGCTACCTTGTCTCGTTTAAAGAGAGAGAAATATGTGGGGAGATAGAGAGATAGATAGAGATAGAGGGGGGTAGGGATAGAGAGAGGGAGTAGGGATAGAGAGAGGGGGTAGGGATAGAGAGGGAAGGGAGAGGGAGAGGGAGAGGGAGAGGGAGAGGGAGAGGGAGAGGAGGGAGAGGGAGAGGGAGGAGAAGGAGAAGGAGGGAGGAGAGAGAGAGAAGAGAGAGAGAGAGAGAGAGAGAGAGAGAGAGAGAAGAGAGAGAGAGAGAGAGAGAGAGAGAGAGAGAGAGAGGAGAGAGAGAGAGAGAGAGAGGAGAGAGAGAGAGAGAGAGAGAGAGAAAGAGAGAGAGAGGGGGGAGATAGAAAGATATAGAGAGAGATAGATAAATATATAGTCAGAAAGGCAGAAGATGAAAGATTGTGAAGAAGATTCATTGATAAATGATTATTGAGAGAGAGAGAGAGAGAGAGAGAGAGAGAGAGAGAGAGAGAGAGAGAGAGAGAGAGAGAGAGAGAGAGAGAGAGAGAGAGAGAGAGAGAGAGAGAGAGAGAGAGAGAGATAAAGAGAGAGAGAGAGAAGGAAAGAGAGAAAGAACCAAACATACAAAGACAGAGCGACAAACAAAAACAATGAGTAAACAAACAAACAAACGAAAAAGGCACACACCCCATGAAAACACAACCTCAGCCACGGCCCTCCCGGCACCGTAATCCCACAGGGCAGCCATTAACAATCTCACAGGGGAACCCCCGTCCTAATCACGGGAAGGGGGAGGAGGGGGGGAGGGGAAGGATAGCAAAGGATAGCGTGGATTTGAGCATCAGGGATTAGGAACGAGAATCACACGAATCATTAGGTGAGTTGCAGGCCCTAAATACCCTCTCCTCTCCCCTCCCTCCCCCCTCCCCCCCTTCCCCGGTTATTCCTCGAGCGGGGGCTAGCGAGCGCTCCCGAGGCCGCTAAATTGAAGCGCAAACCCGCTAAATTCGGGGAATAACTTTGTTAAGTCTCGGGCAGGTATAGCGAAAATTGGCTGGCTGAATTAAACTGCAATCGTTCCTAACTCGGGACTGAAGGGTGCAAAAAAAAGGGAAAAAATGAAAAAAAAAGAAAAAAATGAATAACAGACTTGGATATATATATATCTTTTTTTAATTTTCATCGGGTTTAGTTTGTGATATTTCATTATTAAAAAAATGAAAAAAGGGAAAAAGAATGAATAACAGGCTTGGATATATTTCTCTTTTTTTTAAAGATTTTCATCGGGTTTAGTTTGTGATATTTCATTATTAAAAAAAAAATAAAAAAAGGGAAAAAATGAATAACAGACTTGGATATATATATATATTTTTTTAAGATTTTCATCGGGTTTAGTTTGTGATATTTTTTTTTTCGTGGGAAGAAAGAAAATGTATCTCTGGTATATTTTCTATCTGTTTGTTTGTTTTCTGATATATTTTTACCTTTTTCTTACTGATATATCTATATTTTTTCTTGCGTGTTTGTTCTCTAATATATTTTTTCCTATGTTCTTTTCTGATATATTTTTCATGTGTGATTGTTTTTTATATATTTTTCCCTATGTTCTTTTCTGATATTTTTTTGTATGTTTGTTTTCTGATATATTCCCCTCCTCATGTTTGTTTTTTTCTATATATATATTTTTTCTTTTCCGATATACGCACATATTATTATTATTATTATTATTATTATTATTATTATTATTATTATTATTATTATTATTATTATATATATATATATATATATATATATATATATATATATATATAATATATATATATATATATATATATATATATATATATATATATATATATATATATATATATATATATATATATATATATATATATATATATATATATATATATATATATATATATATATATATATATATATATATATATATATATATATATATATATATATATATATATATATATATATATATATATATATATATATATATATATATATGTATATATATATATAAATATATAAATATATATATATGTATATATTAATATATATATACATATATATTTGTATATATATATATATATATATATATATATATATATATATATATATATATATATATATATATATATATATATATATATATATATATTTTTTTTTTTTTTTTTTTTTTTTTTTTTTTACCTGTATGTTTCTTTTCTGATATAAATTTTCTTTGTATGTTTGTTTTCTGGTGTAATTTTCCCTTATATTTTTGTTTCTTATATATATTTCCCCCTGCACGTATGTTTTCGGATATATTTTCTTTCTTGCTAATTTGTTCTCTGATATATTTCCTCCCTGTATGTATGTTGTCTGACATATCTTTTTCTTATTTTGATATATATCCCCCTGTGACATTTTTTTGTTGTTGTTATTCCTGTGTGTTTGTTTTCTTATCCAAAAATCTCACGTATGTTTGTTTTATTATATATTTTTTTCCCTGTGTGCTTTCTGATATACCTTTTCCTGTTTGCTTTCTGATTTACTTTTTCTTAAATGTTTATTTTTCTAATATATTTTCCTGTATGTCTGTTTCTTATACAATTTTTATTCCCTTTGTTCCTGTTTTTTATGTATTCTCCTCTCGATTGTTTTAAATTCCCTTTGTTTTAATGCATTCCCCCCTCAGTTGTTTTAAATTCCCCGTGTTCTTGTTTTTTATGTATTTTCCGCACAATTGTTTTAAATTCCCATTGTTCTTGATTTTTAATGTATTTTCTCATCGGTTGTTTTAAATTCCCTTTGTTTTTTTAGGTATTTCCCCTCGAATGTCTTAAATTTCCTTTGTTCTTGTTTTTTTATGTATTCTCCCCTTGATTGTTTTAAATTCCCTTTGTTTCTTTAGGTATTTCCCCTCGGTTGTTTTAAATTCCCTTTGTTCTTGTTTTCTTTTTTTTTTAGTATTTTACGCTCAATTCTATAAAATTCCATTTGTTTTTTATGCATTCCCCCTCGACTGTTTTCAATTCTCTTTATGTTTGATTTTTTTCTGAACATCCCCCCCCCCCCTCCCGTGTTTTTTTTTTCTTTTTTTTTGACATACTCTTTTCCTCGCGTGTTTGTTTCCTCCTTTTAAATGACACTTTTCACCTAACATCACCTGACACTGAGTCATGGGAGTTCGCTGACATGACCCGTCCATCGAGGTCACGACCTGTATTTGTTTCGCAAGTGACTAAAACTAATAAAATAATCGTTTCAGACTGTCAGGAGGACCTATCCCTGACACGCCGGTCACTGTCACGCCCTTGACATTGACCTGACCTGACCTGACCTCGATCTGGCAAAGGCTTTAACCCTTTTAGAGTCTGCACCAGTTTTCCCCATCACTGAAGCCAAGCGGAGGGAACGAGAGATGCAAAAACTGATGCAAATGTAAGAGGAGGAGCCAGACAAGCTCGATTTACATGTGGAGGCAGGGCGGTTACGGCTGTTAAATCAGTGTGAAATTGTATGAAGATGAAAGTGAGTTGGGTTCATATTCATAGAGGGAAGAGTGGTGGAGGACGGAGGGAAGAGGGAGGGAGACTGGGAACGATAGATAGATGGGGATAGATGGATAGATGGATAGAAGGAAAGAAATAGAGATCAGTGTTAAATCAGTGTGAAATTGTATGAAGATGAAAGTGAGTTGGGTTCATATTCATAGACGGAAGAGTGGTGGAGGAAGGAGGGAAGAGGGAGGGAGAAAGGGAACGATAGATAGATGGGGATAGATGGATAGAAGGAAAGACATAGAGATCAGTGTTAAATCGTATGAAGATGAAAGTGAGTTGGGTTCATATTCATAGACGGAAGAGTGGTGGAGGAAGGAGGGAAGAGGGAGGGAGACTAGGAACGATAGATAGATGGGGATAGATGGATAGAAGGAAAGAAATAGAGATCAGTGTTAAATCGTATGAAGATGAAAGTGAGTTGGGTTCATATTCATAGAGGGAAGAGTGGTGGAGGACGGAGGGGAGAGGGAGGGAGAACTGGGAACGATAGATAGATGGGGATAGATGGATAGAAGGAAAGAAATAGAGATCAGTGTGAAATCGTATGGAGATGAAAGTGAGTTGGGTTCATATTCATAGAGGGAAGAGTGGTGGAGGAAGGAGGGAAGAGGGAGGGAGACTGGGAACGATAGATAGATGGAGATAGATGGATAGAAGGAAAGAAATAGAGATCAGTGTGAAATCGTATGGAGATGAAAGTGAGTTGGGTTCATATTCATAGAGGGAAGAGTGGTCGAGGACGGAGGGAAGAGGGAGGGAGAATGGGGACGATAGATAGATAGGGATAGATGGATAGAAGGAAAGAAAAAGAGATCAGTGTGAAATTGTATGAAGATGAAAGTGAGTTGGGTTCATATTCATAGAGGGAAGAGTGGTGGAGGAAGGAGGGAAGAGGGAGGGAGACTGGGGACGATAGATAGATGGGGATAGATGGATAGAAGGAAAGAAATAGAGATCAGTGTTAAATCGTATTAAGATGAAAGTGAGTTGGGTTCATATTCATAGAGGGAAGAGTGGTGGAGGACGGAGGGAAGAGGGAGGGAGACTGGGAAAGATAGATAGATAGGGATAGATGGATAGAAGGAAAGAAATAGAGATCAGTGTTAAATCAGTGTGAAATCGTATGAAGATGAAAGTGAGTTGGGTTCATATTCATAGAGGGAAGAGTGGTGGAGGAAGGAGGGAAGAGGGAGGGAGAATGGGGACGATAGATAGAGAGGGATAGATGGATAGATGGATAGAAGGAAAGAAATAGAGATCAGTGTGAAATCGTATGAAGATGAAAGTGAGTAGGGTTCATATTCATAGAGGGAAGAGTGGTGGAGGACGGAGGGAAGAGGGAGGGAGAACTGGGAACGATAGATAGAT
>NC_091552.1:3028510-3031010 GCF_042767895.1 Penaeus vannamei
CACACACACACACACGAACACACGAACACACTCACTCACACACACACACACACACACACACACACATACTCACATACTCACACACACACACACGCACATGCATGTGTACATATATGTCTATCCTTTCCTTCAATACGTTTTTATCGTACTAAATGCTGATAGACTACATGATATATATGCTTAACAATGGCCTGTACTGTTTCCAAATTTAGTGATTTAGTGGTTATTGCAAGGTACAACTGCAACGGATGGTATGCAAGGTAATTACCATGCAACGTACTTACACTTTTAATTTCTCTGTTTCTTTGTCTTTCAGGTCTTCTTTTTTTATTGTTCCTGTTTGTGTTTGTGTGTCTGTCCATCTGTCTGTCACTGTCTATCTGTATGTCTGTTTGTCACTGTCTGTCTGTCTCTCTTTCTGTGTTTCTTTCGTTCATCCTTCCCCCATCTCTATTTTTACCTGCCTCTATGTTTATTTTTTTCCAAATCTGTCTATCTCTCTATCTATCCGTCTCTCTATCTATCTCTCCCTCCCTCTCCCTTACTCTCCCCCCCCCTTATATCTCCACATTCTATCTCTCTCTTCCCTTCCCTTCGCGAAACCCATTATCTCGGGTGCAGAACGTGCTAAATGCTATTGATCTTTAAACTCTTGATATTATCCCTAAGGCTGAATTTCTTTTGCGGGATCTGACATGCAGGTATTAATCAGCGTGCGTTTGGCTGGATGCTTGTTTATGTTAATGAATGTGTGGTTATCTAATGTCTCTTTCAATTCGCTTTAATATCTTATTTGCATATTTGTATAATAGCAATTAACAGACGTGTTCGCTTGTAATCACGCAGGTCCTCGTTCCTTTTTATTTCCTTTCATCTCTCTCTCTCTCTCTCTCTTTGCGTATGTGTTTACTTCTTCCTTTTCATTTCCTTTCATCTCTCTCTCTCTCTCTCTCTCTCTTTGCGTATGTGTGTCTTCGTATCTCTGTCTGTCTCTATATGTCTGTCTGTCTCTCTCTCTATCTGTCTCTATCTTCCTCACTTATCTTTCCTCTCTCTCTATATTCCTCCTCCTTGATCTGTTTATCTGTCTGTCTCGTTCCCAGTGTCTCTATATCTCTCTCTTTTTTATCCTTTTCTCTCTCTCCTTCCCTCCTCTATCCTTCTCCCCCTCTCTCTCTCCTTCCCTCCTCTATCTCTCTCTCTCCTTCTCCACCTCTCTCTCTTCTTCCCTCCTCTATCTTCTTCCCTCCTCTCTCTCTCGCCCCCCTCTCCTCCTCTTCCTCATCACCTCCCTCATCCCAGCTAATTGATGAGGTCGATCCCAAAATGGACAGTTTCGCTGCACTCCAGAGCAAGGGGGAACTTCGCTAGAATAAGACCGATCAAACTTCACGCAAATTGGATCACTGAGTCGGCACCTTCTCGAGGTCGGTTTGCGTTGTGTGGTGAGGAAGGTCGACACTGACGGCTTCTCTCGACCTCTGGAGGGTTCTGTCTTTTGTTTGGAAGATAATCTACGTCTTTTTTTTATTATTTTTTTATTATTGTTTTTTATTTTTAGTGTTGTGTGGTGTGTTCATATATGTATATGATAATGTATATATTAAATAAACAGGTAAACACTCGTACATGTATGATCATTAAATTACACACTCATAAACACACACAGACGCATCAATACTCGCACACATACACAAACACACACAGACACAAAACACATACACAAACAAATACCCACACTCGTAAACAAACACACACACATACACAAACACACACACAACACAAAACTACATACACAAACACAGAATTTCATACACAAACACCCGCAAATAAACACACGTACACACAAACACAACACATGCACCTCCCTGCCATATTTCAGAAGGAGAAAAGGGACTTCTTCTTTCTTATTCTTCTCTCTCCTTGTTCCTCCTTCGCTCTTTCTTTCCATTGTAGCTGCGCCTTTTAAATGTCAGGGTCATGAGTCGTGAGAAAAAAGAAACATAATGTAGTTTCATGTTTCACTCGCCTCGCCTCTCTCGTGTCCTTATTATTATTTTTTTCTTTGATGAAAAAAAAAAAATTAGTTTGGGAAAGAATACCCGATTTTATCATATTGTTATTTGGATTATTATCAACATTGTTATTATTATCATCATTATTATTAGTAGTATCATCATCATGATTTTTGTTATTATTTTTATTATCATTAGCATTGCTAATAATATCTTCCCTATTACCACCAATATTATCATTATTATCATCCTTATTATCAATACTAAGAATATCATCATTCATATTATCATTATAATTATAATTCCTGCGTCTCTAATGTTTATTTCATGTTTGTTCGTCTTCACCATGTTATTAGCACAGTCTCAAGAGGTTCACGTGAAGAATTTCTAAGCTTCTCTCTTCATTTAAATGTCTAATGACTTTGATTGTAATTGAGATGCACTTAATACCTTTGTTTTTCTCTCTGTCTCTCTTTTTTTTTCTC
>NC_091552.1:3043510-3048510 GCF_042767895.1 Penaeus vannamei
ATGTATGTATGTATGTCGACATACATATATATGTCGAAATCTTTGATTTGACATTCAGATTAATTACATGCGCATTTAGGATTTCCGTTGGACAGTGGAGCAATGTGCCAAACCGCTAATATGTTTTAGCGTTTATTTTGAATGTAGTAAAATTCAGTGTTTAACAGCTTGTACATAAATTAGTAACATATTTTGATTGCTGGATGGAATATTGTACATGTTTCTATTACATGGAAAGGAACATATTCGAGAAGGTAATCTTCAACCCTGTCTGTCTCGGACCGTGTCACTTTGTCAGTCTGACGCGGCTTTCCTCAGAGGCAGGTTGGTGAAGTTCGTGTGCTAGAGCTGGCGTTTTTTGGGGGGAATAATATACATCAGGGACTTGAGTAATATAGTAAAATGTCGGTTGATATGCATACTATGAAAGCCTGATTGGATTCTCATTGGAGGCAGGTTATAACCGAGCCAAAATGGAGGGAAACAGCTGTGTTCTTTCCCTGATCCACCATCATTGTTGTCCACAGAGCCGAGAATAAGAGGTGGAAAATGGATGAAATGGTAACTCTTCAAATGCGATAGCACCGCAGCGTCAAGCCAAGTGCCAATGTATCTATTTAATTTATTTTGGTGTGCTACTTGAGAGCAGACTCTAAGAATATCAGTATTTTTTCATTAAGATCCGAGTTTTTGTTGTTGTTGTTTTCTCAGTGTATCATTAATTCCCAAATTCAGCAATCATTTAGAAGGTACATGTTACATTTTGTTTTTGTTTTCTCAGTGTATCATTATTTTCCCAAATTCAGCAATCATTTAGAAGGTAGATGTTTATGTTTTGTTTTTGATTAATTCTCTTGTAAAATAACTCCTCAAGATTGATTCCCAGAGCGCTTCTGGCATAGACCAAAGTTATGTCCATAGTATCTACCTTTCGAGAAAGTTTGGTGTTTTATTTGTATCTATGTACATCATCATTATTTTATAACATATATTTACTATTATTCTTATTGAACAGTCATGAGTAAATGTTTTTTTTTTTTTGTTTTTTTTTTAGCCGACCAATACAAATTCTTTACAATACATATAAGGAAATAATAAAGCCAATCCACGTCCTGCCTTGACCGCAAAGCTAGGTTACCATTACTTGTGTGGTTTCCCGGAATGCTCATAGAATTGAGACCCGAGTGGTGGCGGCGATACCAAGGCTAAATTGTCATTTATTTATTATTATTTTTTTGTGTGTGTGATGAGACGACAATCAAATCTAATGGAAATCGAACGCAATATTTAGCACTGAAAAAATATAGATCCGACATAATTTGTATATCTATCTATCTATCTATCTATCTATCTATCTATCTATCTATCTATATCTATCTATCTATCTCTCTATTACACACACACACACATATTTATCCACACACACACATATATATGTGTGTGTATGCATGTATATTCATATACATGTTTATATATAGACATGTAGATAAACTGATAAACAGACAGACAAATAATAGGCGTTGTTTGTGCTTATCTGTAAGTTGGTATATTTATATCTATGTCTAGCAATGGTGTCTAAGGATCTCTTTCAGTGCCTGCAGAGATAGAAAAATACATCTAATTATCGAATTACATTTACTAATTCTTTCATACATTCTCCTGAATACATGCATAATGATATCAATGTAGAGTTATTTATCTATGCACGCCCATCTCTTTATCAATAAAATATAAACGCTATAACATGCCTTATACGAGTCATGCTTCATGCAATTTACTCTTTATTAACCTAACTCGGCTTCCCGGATATTACGGTATATTAATCCAGCAATTCTATTAATTATTTTCAGCATCAACGTGTAATATCAGCATCTAATATAGACCCACACCTTGTATTCTGTGTCTTCGTATTGTTTCACGTAATGTTATAATACTGTAATAATGTAATAATAATAATAATAATGTAATCATATAATAATAATGTAATAATGTAATAATAATGTAATAATAATGTAATAATAATGTAATAATATAATAATAATGTAATAATAATGTAATAATATAATAATAATGTAATAATAATGTAATAATATAATAATAATGTAATAATAATGTAATAATAATAATAATGTAATAATAATATAATAATAATGTAATAATAATGTAATAATAATGTAATAATAATGTAATAATAATGTAATAATAATGTAATAATAATGTAATAATGGGAGGGTATTTCTTAGATATATCAGGAGAGAGTCGGTGATAATAACATTACCCGCTGGCTCAGATGTTGTAATAATAGTCATTAACCTCGGCAGTAAGTTCGCCTCGGTAAGCAGATGTGGTCTGCTTCGGGGATGCTCGTTTGGCATCTGCAAAAAAAAAAATAAAAAATAAAAAAAAATAAAAACATTCAGAGTGTTTAGGCTGTGTTAGTCGGTATTTAATTAGAATAATTTTGCGTGATGAGTAATTTGGTGAAGACGAAAGTAGGATAAAACATTTACCTCCCCCTCTGACATATACACACCTACCCATTCACACACAAACACACGCACACACACACACACATACAGACACAGACACACACACACACACGCACACACACACACACACACACACACGCACACGCACACGAACACACACACATACTCATATATACATTTACTTATATATATGATCAAATATGTACGTATATATATCTATTTCACCGATAATCATACGCTTAATCCGATATTATGATTACCTTGTCCCTACCACGACCATCAGCGATGTTTGAAAGCGACTCCCCCTCGTAAATGGTGGCAGCAAAAAGACCACGACGTCCACAATTTTCAAAAAAGGCTTTCCTGATTCGCAGAGGACTTGCAGAGAGCTTTCAAAAGCGTACTATTACCTCCAGCAATGGCTTGCCTGGATTGAAAAAAAAGAGAGGATTAAGAGTAAGTGAATACTCATTGGAAGCTGCAGTTCAAATGACAGCCGTGGAGGGAGTCCCGGAGAATTTGCATTTAATGTGCTCGTTCCGCAGGGTTGTTGTGTTTCTTGTTTGGAGTGTATTTAGATTCCTTTCAGTAGAGAGAGAGAGAGGGCGGGGAGAGAGAGAGAGAGAGAGGGCGGGAGAGGGGAGGGGGAGGGAAAGAGAGAGAATATGGGGGGAGGGAGGGAGAGAGAGAGAGGGGGGGGAGGGAGAGAGGGGGGGAGGAGAGAGAGAGAGGGTGGGAGAGGGAAAGGGGGGGAGAGGAGAGAGATATGGGGGAGGGAGGGAGAGAGAGAGAGGGGAGAGGGGGGAGAGGGGGAGGGAAAGAGAGAGATATGGGGGGAGGGAGGGAGAGAGAGAGGGGGAGGGAGAAAGAGAGAGAGGGGTGGAGAGAGGGAGAGAGGGAGAGAGAGAAGGAGTGTAAGAGAGAGAGAGAGAGAGAGAGAGAGAGAGAGAGAGAGAGGGCGATAGAGAGAGGGGGGGAGAGAGGGGGAGGAGAGAGATATGGGGGGAGGGAGGGAGAGAGAGGGGGAGAGAGAGAGTGGGGGAGGGAGAGAGAGAGTGAGAGAGAGAGGGAGGAGGGAGAGAGAGAAAGAGAGAGAGGGAGGGAGGGAGAGAGAGAGAGAGAGTGTGTGTGTGTTTCTGTGCGTGTGTTTGTGTGTGTGTGTGTGAGAGAGAGAGAGAGTGTGTGTGTGTGTGTGTGTAAGAGAGAGAGAGAGAAGTGAGTGAGTGAGAGAGGTGAGTGTGTGAGTGAGAGAGTGAGAGTGTGTGGGTGTGAGTGAGTGAGTGCAGCGAGTGGTGGTGGTGGTGGTGGTGGTGAGTGAGCAGTGAGTGGTGGTGGTGGTGAGTGAGTGAGTGAGTGAGCGGTGAGGTGAGTGAGTGAGCGAGTGAGTGAGTGAGTGAGCGAGTGAGCGAGTGAGTGAGCGAGTGAGTGAGCGAGTGAGTGAGTGAGTGAGTGAGCGAGTGAGTGAGTGAGCGAGAGAGCGAGTGAGTGAGTGAGTGAGCGGTGGTGATGGTGAGTAGAGCGAGTGACGGTGGTGAGTGAGGCGAGGTGAGTGAGGTGAGTGAGCGAGTGAGCTGAGTGAGTGAGTGAGTGAGTTAGCGAGCGAGTGAGTGAGGAGCGAGTGAGTGAGTGAGTGAGCGGAGTGAGTGAGTGAGGTGAGCCGAGAGGCGAGGTGAGTGAGTGAGTGAGCGAGCGAGGTGAGTGAGTGAGTGAGGGAGCGAGTGAGTGAGTGAGTGAGCGAGTGAGTGAGTGAGTGAGCGAGTGAGCGAGTGAGTGAGTGAGTGAGTTAGCGAGCGAGTGAGTGAGTGAGCGAGTGAGTGAGTGAGTGAGCGAGTGAGTGAGTGAGTGAGCGAGTGAGTGAGTGAGCGAGCGAGTGAGTGAGTGAGTGAGCGAGCGAGTGAGTAAGCGAGCGAGTGAGTGAGTGAGAGAGAGAGAGAGAGAGAGAGAGAGAGAGAGAGAGAGAGAGAGAGAGAGACAGACAGACAGACAGACAGAGTGTGTGTGTGTATGTGAGAGAGACAGAGAGTGAGAGAGCGAGAACCGACAGACAGTTAAATAAACAGAACGATTGCTAGGCAAAGAAAAAGAAGAAGAAGAAAACACACAAAGAACAAGCAAGAAAACAAAATAGAGAATTGCAAAATGAAAACATCTTATATGTCACAGAAAAAAGAAAAGAAAAATACAATAGGACTGAAACAAAAGTGGTAAGAACATTAACTAAAAACAAAAAGGCAAAAATAAAGCATATCCACCGTTTGCATGCGCATGAACTGCATATTGAAGCAAGTAGTTACAACGAGTTCACCTTTAGTCCGTCATTAATAGAATCGCATTGGTGGATATTTTCCTTAATCCTTTTGACAAAGACAGTGGAAAGAATTTGTTGTCTAGCTCGCAGTTCCATAAAGGTATTATGTACATATAGGCATATACACATAGACGCATATGTCCATGCATACATCCATACATACATGCTTATATGTGTGTGTGTGTGTGTGTAAATGTGTATAT
>NC_091552.1:3058510-3061010 GCF_042767895.1 Penaeus vannamei
TTTAACAATACTATATTGATACCGTAGCCATCCTCTTTCGAGACAGTACAGGGATCATAAAGGTAAAACCCTTCCTCAAATCTAATAGATATATTTAACAAGAGAAACGTTTATTCTCCGACCAAACGGATATCACAGAACCCGTTAAACCGCTGCCCATTCCTCCCACAAAATCGACTCTCGAATACTATATTGATCCCGTAGCCATCCTCATTCAAGACAGTACAGGGATCATAAAGGTAAAACCCGTCCCCCAAAATAATAGAAATATCACAGGACACATCCATTAAACTGATACCCATTTCTCCTATAAAATCGACTCTCGAATACTACATTGATCCCGTAGCCATCCTCTTTCGAGACAGTACAGGGATCATAAAGGCAAAACCCATCCCCCAAAATAATAGAAATACTTAACAAGAGAAACGTTTATTCTCCGACCAAAAGGATATCACGGAACCCATTAAATTGATGCCCATTCCTCCTACAAAATCCACTCTCGAATACTACATTGATCCCGTAGCCATCCTCTTTCGAGGCAGTACAGGGATCATAAAGATAAATCCCGTCCTCATATCTAGTAGATATATTTAACAAGAGAAACGTTTATTCTGCGACCAAAGGATATCACAGGACCCATTAAACTGCTACCCATTCCTCTCACAAAATCCACACTCGAATACTACATTGATCCCGTAGCCATCCTCTTTCGAGACAGTACAGGGATCATAAAGGTAAAACCCATCCTCAAATCTAATAGAAATATCACAGGACACATCCATTAAATTGATACCCATTTCTCCTATAAAATCGACTCTCGAACACTATATTGACACCGTAGCCATCCTCTTTCAAGAAAGTACAGGGATCATAAAGGTAAAACCCTTCCTCAAATCTAATAGAAATATTTAAGAGAAACGTTTATTCTCCGACCAAAAGGATATCACAAGACCCATTAAACTGATACCCATTTCTCCTATAAAATCGACTCTCGAATACTACATTGATCCCGTAGCCATCCTCTTTCGAGACAGTACAGGGATCATAAAGGCAAAACCCATCCCCCAAAATAATAGAAATACTTAACAAGAGAAACGTTTATTCTCCGACCAAAAGGATATCACGGAACCCATTAAATTGATGCCCATTCCTCCTACAAAATCCACTCTCGAATACTACATTGATCCCGTAGCCATCCTCTTTCGAGGCAGTACAGGGATCATAAAGATAAATCCCGTCCTCATATCTAGTAGATATATTTAACAAGAGAAACGTTTATTCTGCGACCAAAGGATATCACAGGACCCATTAAACTGCTACCCATTCCTCTCACAAAATCCACACTCGAATACTACATTGATCCCGTAGCCATCCTCTTTCGAGACAGTACAGGGATCATAAAGGTAAAACCCTTCCTCAAATCTAGTAGATATATTTAACAAGAGAAACGTTTATTCTCCGACCAAACGGATATCACAAGACCCATTAAACTGATGGTCATTTCTCCTATAAAATCGACTCTCCAATACTACATTGATCTCGTAGTCATCCTCTTTCGAGACAGTACAGGGATCATAAAGATAAAACCCATCCCCCAAAATAATAGAAATATCACAGGACACATCCATTAAACTGATACCCATTTCTCCCACAAAATCCACTCTCGAATACTACATTGATCCCGTAGCCATCCTCTTTCGAGACAGTACAGGGATCATAAAGATAAAACCCATCCCCCCAAAATAATAGAAATATCACAGGACACATCCATTAAACTGATACCCATTTCTCCTACAAAAGACCAAAAAATTCGAGCAGCAAACAGAACAAGGGTTTACTTAGACTCAAACATTTCGCAGATGCAAAGGATAAAACCGTGTCCTCGTGTGTGTGTTTTGTAATTTTATGCACAAAACTGCACGACCAAATCCTTTCAATTCATAGCGAGAAGGCAATATGGAAGTGGATAGAGAGTTCAGCATATTTAGCCATTTATGTGTGTGTTTGTGTTTATTCCTACGTAGTGTGGCTTTGAACGCATATCTAGTTTCGTTATTTATTAGTATATAAACTTGTCTATCTATCAGTTTATCAGTCCATATATCTATCTATCTACATCTATCTGTATCTATCTATATTTCTATCTATCCATCCGTCTAAAGCAGCATGTCTTTGAACGCATATCTAATCTCATTATCTATTAGTATATATACTTGTCTATCAGTCTATCTATCCATATATCTATCTATTTACATCTATCTGTATCTATCTATATTTTTATCTATCCTTCTAAAACAACATGTCTTTGAACGCATATCTAGTTTCGTTATCTATTAGTATATATACTTGTCTATCTATCAGTCTATCAGTCCATCTATCTATCTATTTACATCTTCTATATTTATCTATCTATCCATCCTTCTAAAACAGCATGTCTTTGAACGCATTTCTAATCTCATTATCTATTAGTCTATATGCTTGTCTACCTATCAGTTTATCA
>NC_091552.1:3078510-3083510 GCF_042767895.1 Penaeus vannamei
AAATCCTGAAATAAAAAAATCATATAAGATAAAAAATGTTCATAAAAATCCTGAAATAAAAAAAAAAATCATAAAAAAATGTTCATAAAAATCCTGAAATAAAAAAATATAAAATAAAAAATGTTCATAAAAAAACTGAGATAGAAAAACCATATAAGATAAAAAATGTTCATAAAAATCCTGAAATAAAAAAAAAATCATAAAAAAATGTTCATAAAAATCCTGAAATAAAAAAATATAAAATAAAAAATGTTCATAAAAATCCTGAAATAAAAAAATCATATAAGATAAAAAATGTTCATAAAAATCCTGAAATAAAAAAATATAAAATAAAAAATGTTCATAAAAATCCTGAAATAAAAAAATCATATAAGATAAAAAATGTTCATAAAAATCCTGAAATAAAAAAAAAATCATAAAAAAATGTTCATAAAAATCCTGAAATAAAAAAATATAAAATAAAAAATGTTCATAAAAATCCTGAAATAAAAAAATCATATAAGATAAAAAATGTTCATAAAAATCCTGAAATAAAAAAATATAAAATAAAAAATGTTCATAAAAATCCTGAAATAAAAAAATCATATAAGATAAAAAATGTTCATAAAAATCCTGAAATAAAAAAAAAATCATAAAAAAATGTTCATAAAAATCCTGAAATAAAAAAATATAAAATAAAAAATGTTCATAAAAATGCTGAAATAAAAAAATCATATAAGATAAAAAATGTTCATAAAAATCCTGAAATAAAAAAATCATATAAAATAAAAAATGTTCATAAAAATCCTAAAATAAAAAAATCATATAAGATAAAAAATGTTAATAAAAATCCTGAAATAAAAAATCATATAAAATAAAAAATGTTCATAAAAATCCTGAAATAAAAAAAAATCATAAAAAAATGTTCATAAAAATCCTGAAATAAAAAAAATCATATAAAATAAAAAATGTTCATAAAAATCCTGAAATAAAAAAAAATCATGAAAAAATGTTCATAAAAATCCTGAAATAAAAAAAATCATATAAAATAAAAAATGTTCATAAAAATCCTGAAATAAAAAAAAATCATAAAAAAATGTTCATAAAAATCCTGAAATAAAAAAATCATATAAAATAAAAAATGTTCATAAAAATCCTGAAATAAAAAAAAATCATAAAAAAATGTTCATAAAAATCCTGAAATAAAAAAAATCATATAAAATAAAAAATGTTCATAAAAATCCTGAAATAAAAAAATCATATAAGATAAAAAATGTTCATAAAAATCCTGAAATAAAAAATCATATAAAGTAAAAAATGTTCATAAAAATCCTGAAATAAAAAAAAATCATAAAAAAATGTTCATAAAAATCCTGAAATAAAAAAAATCATATAAAATAAAAAATATTCATAAAAATCCTGAAATAAAAAAAAATCATAAAAAAATGTTCATAAAAATCGTGAAATAAAAAAAATCATATAAAATAAAAAATGTTCATAAAAATCCTGAAATAAAAAAAAATCATAAAAAAATGTTCATAAAAATCCTGAAATAAAAAAATCATATAAAATAAAAAAATGTTCATAAAAATCCTGAAATAAAAAAAATCATATAAAATAAAAAAATGTTCATAAAAATCCTGAAATAAAAAAAAATCATAAAAAAATGTTCATAAAAATCCTGAAATAAAAAAAATGATATAAAATAAAAAATGTTCATAAAAATCCTGAAATAAAAAAAAATCATGAAAAAATGTTCATAAAAATCCTGAAATAAAAAAAATCATATAAAATAAAAAATGTTCATAAAAATCCTGAAATAAAAAAAAATCATAAAAAAATGTTCATAAAAATCCTGAAATAAAAAAATCATATAAAATAAAAAATGTTCATAAAAATCCTGAAATAAAAAAAAATCATAAAAAAATGTTCATAAAAATCCTGAAATAAAAAAATCATATAAAATAAAAAATGTTCATAAAAATCCTGAAATAAAAAAAAATCATAAAAAAATGTTCATAAAAATCCTGAAATAAAAAAAATCATATAAAATAAAAAATGTTCATAAAAATCCTGAAATAAAAAAATCATATAAGATAAAAAATGTTCATAAAAATCCTGAAATAAAAAATCATATAAAGTAAAAAATGTTCATAAAAATCCTGAAATAAAAAAAAATCATAAAAAAATGTTCATAAAAATCCTGAAATAAAAAAAATCATATAAAATAAAAAATGTTCATAAAAATCCTGAAATAAAAAAAAATCATGAAAAAATGTTCATAAAAATCCTGAAATAAAAAAAAATCATAAAAAAATGTTCATAAAAATCCTGAAATAAAAAAAAATCATAAAAAAATGTTCATAAAAATCCTGAAATAAAAAAATCATATAAAATAAAAAATGTTCATAAAAATCCTGAAATAAAAAAAAATCATAAAAAAATGTTCATAAAAATCCTGAAATAAAAAAAATCATATAAAATAAAAAATGTTCATAAAAATCCTGAAATAAAAAAAATCATAAAAAAATGTTCATAAAAATCCTGAAATAAAAAAATCATATAAAGTAAAAAATGTTCATAAAAATCCTGAAATAAAAAAAAATCATAAAAAAATGTTCATAAAAATCCTGAAATAAAAAAATCATATAAAATAAAAAATGTTCATAAAAATCCTGAAATAAAAAATCATATAAAGTAAAAAATGTTCATAAAAATTCTGAAATAAAAAAAAATCATAAAAAAATGTTCATAAAAATCCTGAAATAAAAAAATCATATAAAATAAAAAAATGTTCATAAAAATCCTGAAATAAAAAAAAATCATAAAAAAATGTTCATAAAAATCCTGAAATAAAAAAATCATATAAAATAAAAAATGTTCATAAAAATCCTGAAATAAAAAAAAAATCATAAAAAAATGTTCATAAAAATCCTGAAATAAAAAAATCATATAAAATAAAAAATGTTCATAAAAATCCTGAAATAAAAAAAAATCATAAAAAAATGTTCATAAAAATCCTGAAATAAAAAAAATCATATAAAATAAAAAATGTTCATAAAAATCCTGAAATAAAAAAAAATCATAAAAAAATGTTCATAAAAATCCTGAAATAAAAAAATCATATAAAATAAAAAAATGTTCATAAAAATCCTGAAATAAAAAAAATCATATAAAATAAAAAAATGTTCATAAAAATCCTGAAATAAAAAAATCATATAAAATAAAAAATGTTCATAAAAATCCTGAAATAAAAAAAAATCATAAAAAAATGTTCATAAAAATCCTGAAAAAAAAAAAATTATATAAAAAAAAAAATATTTATAAAAATCCTGAAAAAAAAAAAAATCAAAAAAAAATTTTCATAAAATTCTTGAAATAAAAAAATCATATAAAATAAAAAATTTTCAAAAAAATCCTGAAATAAAAAAAAATCATAAAAAAATGTTCATAAAAAACATGTAATAAAAAAATCATATAAAATAAAAAATGTTCATAAAAATCCTGTAATAAAAAAAAATCATAAAAAAATGTTCATAAAAATCCTGAAATAAAAAAAATCATATAAAATAAAAAATGTTCATAAAAATCCTGAAATAAAAAAAAATCATAAAAAAATGTACATAAAAATCCTGAAATAAAAAAAATCATATAAAATAAAAAATGTTCATAAATATCCTGAAATAAAAAAAAAATCATAAAAAAATGTTCATAAAAATCCTGAAATAAAAAAATGATATAAAATAAAAAAATGTTCATAAAAATCCTGAAATAAAAAAAATCATATAAAATAAAAAAATGTTCATAAAAATCCTGAAATAAAAAAATCATATAAAATAAAAAATGTTCATAAAAATCCTGAAATAAAAAATCATATAAAATAAAAAATGTTCATAAAAATCCTGAAATAAAAAATCATATAAAATAAAAAATGTTCATAAAAATCCTGAAAAAAAATCATAAAAATCCTGAAATAAAAAAATCATATAAGATAAAAAAAATGTTCATAAAAATCCTGAAATAAAAAAATATAAAATAAAAAATGTTCATAAAAATCCTGAAATAAAAAAATATAAAATAAAAAATGTTCATAAAAATCCTGAAATAAAAAAATATAAAATAAAAAATGTTCATAAAAATCCTGAAATAAAAAAAATCATAAAAAAATGTTCATAAAAATCCTGAAATAAAAAATCATATAAAATAAAAGAATGTTCATAAAAATCCTGAAATAAAAAATCATATAAAATAAAAAATGTTCATAAAAAATCCTGAATCCGGAACATGATCCGGATCACCACCAAAATGTAATGGTATCTCTGGCAAAAATTTCATAAAAATATTTTCATAACATTTGGAATTATCTCGCAAGCTAAGTAACTAAGAAACAAACAAATCACCACCAAACTTTAATTTCCTCTAAGTTGGGCTAAGACTCACTGGCAAAAAATTAATAAAAACCTGTTCATAACTTTAACTTTTTGGTTTATGTACAGGATAACTTTTTTGAGTTAATCTAAGTTAATTAAGCTAGAAGAAATCTTAAAAATCTATTTATAACTTTTTGGATTATCCTGATAACCAACTAAACAAACAAACCAATACCAAAAACACAACCTTGGCAGAGATAATAAGAGTAATGCTTATAACAATCACGATAGTACAGCTGATAGCATTTTAATAAAATTCCTGTCGCCAGTTTGGGGTCAACAAGGAATATTTTGCCTTATTTCTTGTACACTGAACCTAACCTATGACCTAAAATTATGACCCTTTCTCTTCTCTTTATTCACTCAGCCTTTCCAATCCATTTTCTTTATTTTCTTTTGTTTTGTGCGTTTTCATGACATTTTGCATTTTTCGGGAAAGTTGGGAATCATGCCATGTTTTTTTTTGCAATTTTAACACCGCAGATACAGCGTAACCCATGAAGTGTTTGTTTATGATTGAAGTGGCATTGTAGTGCCTCATTATAAACATAGTTATGGACACACACACACACACACACACACACACACACA
>NC_091552.1:3088510-3093510 GCF_042767895.1 Penaeus vannamei
AATAGATAGTGAACATATAGCATAGTTAGTGAACGTATAGCATAGATAGTGGAGATATAGCGTAGATAGTGACATCATAGCATCGACACTGAACATTTATACCTAATACCCTCACCGTATATATTTATATATTTGTCTCTATGACGAAATTCGGTTTAGAATAATTAAACTTCACCGTATATATTTATATATTTGTCTCTATGACGAAATTCGGTCTAGAATAATTAAACTTCACCGTATATATTTTATATATTTGTCTCTATAACGAAATTCGGTTTAGAAAGTCTCTCTTCTCTCTCCCGAAGGCTTGCGGATATTACTCAAGATACTTTTAAGTGCTTTTGTTATTTGGGGGAAGCTTTCAGAAATTGCGATTAGCTAAGTGTCTTGGAAAGGGGGAATCCGCACGAGATTTCGTCTGGAGTCGGCGTTTTGTTTTTGTTTTTGGTTTTGTTTTTTTGTTTTTGTTTGTCACTTTTTTTTATCTTCTCTTTGTAGATACGTATTGTTTTTTTTGTTTTTGTTTGTCACTTTTTTTTACCTTTTCTTTGTAGATACGTATTGTTTTTGTTTTTTTTTGTTTTTTTTGTCACTTTTTTTTAACCTTCTCTACGTAGATAAGTATTGTTTTGTTTTGTTTTGTTTGTCCCTTTTTTTTTACCTTCTCTTCGTAGATACGTATAGTTTTGTTTTTGTTTTGGTTTTGTTTTTTTGTTTTTGTTTGTCACTTTTTTTTTACCTTTTCTTTGTAGATATGTATTGTTTTCTGTTTTTGTTTTTGTTTTGTTACATTTTTTTTTACCTTCTCTTTGTAGATACGTATTGTTTTGTTTTTGTTTTTGTTTTTTTGTTTTGTTTGTCACTTTTTTTTTACCTTCTCTTCGTAGATAAGTATTGTTTTGTTTTGTTTTGTTTGTCACTTTTTTTTACCTTTTCTTTGTAGATACGTATTGTTTTTGTTTTTGTTTTTGTTTTTTGTTTTTTGTTTTTGTTTTTTTGTTTTCTTTGTCACTTTTTTTTACCTTCTCTTCGTAGATACGTATTTTTTTGTTTTGTTTTTGTTTTTTTGTTTTTTTGTTTTTGTTTGTCACTTTTTTTTAACCTTCTCTTCGTAGATACGTATAGTTTTTTGTTTTTTGTTTTTGTTTTTGTTTTTTTGTTTTGTTTGTCACTTTTTTTTATCTTCTTTGTAGATACGTATTTTTTTTGTTTCTGTTTTTTTTTTTTGTTTGTCACTTTATTTTTACCTTCTCTTCGTAGATACGTATTGTTTTTTGTTTTTGTTTTTGTTTTTGTTTTATTGTTTTCTTTGTCACTTTTTTTTACCTTTTCTTCGTAGATTCGGAATTTGTTTGGTTTGAGAGATTAAAGAATGGGAGTTTAATGTCGTATTAGGCATAGATTGATAGGAATAATTAAAGAATGAGTTTAAGATAATATAAGAAAGAGATTAATAGGAATAATGAAATAATAGACAAATACGAGAAGACGACGAAAGGAGACAAGAAAATGACATAAAGAAACGAAAGAGAAATAGATAACAGATGATGATCATAAAAATGCAAATAAACAGAGAAATCTAAAAAAGGAGGATGATTCTCTCTCACAAATTGCGAAGGAGATCAAGGTGGGAAGAAAATGAAGATGCTGTGTTTTATGCCGCTTCTTTTTTGTATGTGTTCTAACTCCTGCGCTTCCTCTAAGTCCCTCCCTCTTTGTCTGGCTGTCTGTCTCTGTCTCTGTTTGTCTGTCAGTCTCTGTCTGTCTCTCTCTCTCTCTCTCTCTCTCTCTCTCTCTTTCGCTCTCTCTCTTTCCCTCTCCCTCCTCCCTCCCTACGCCTGTCCCTCTCGCTTTCTATCCTTCGCTCCCTCCATCCTTCCCTTACTCCTTTTCTCAATTCTTTCCTCCCTATCCCTCCTTCCTCTTTCTCCCTCCCTTCGTCTCTCCCTCTCTTCCTGCTCTCCCCCCTCCCTACGTCTCTCCCTCTCTTCTTCCCCTCCTTCCTCCTCTCCCCCCTCCCTAAGTCTCTCCCTCTCCTTCTCCCTTCCTCCTCTCCCCCCTCTCCCCTCACCCTATGTCTCTCCCTCTCTCCTTTCTTCCCTCCTTTTCTCTCTTCCTTCCTCCTCTCCCCCTCCCTACGTCTCTCCCTCTCCTCCACCCTCCCTCTGCCCCCTCTCCCCCTACCTACGTCTCTCCCTCTCCTCCTCCCTTCCTTCCTTCTCCCCCTCTCCCTTCTCCCTGCGTCTATCTCTCCCTCCCTCTCTTCCTCCTCTCCCTCCTGCCCCCCCACCCTACGTCTCTCCCTCTCCTCCTCCCTACCCCCTTTCCTCCCTTCCTCCCATCCTCCACTCCATCTCACTTTCCTTGACCAGGACAAAACCACGAGACTTTGACACAAGTTAAATTGACTCTCCTCATATGTATTTTTTCTTCCCTTCGCCTTGAGTCAAAAAGAGGCTTAAAGAGAACCATCCTTCATCGAAATCTAAAAAAAAAGGAAAGAAAAGAAAAAAAAAGTGTTAAAAAGAGAATAGATAAATGACGGAATAGATAAGAAAAGGCATAAAGGATAAAGAGAGTGGGTAGCATTAAGGAGAGTGCTCGGTTAGCTTCTTAAAAATCTGTGATTGATATTAAGGAGGACAATAAAGTCCAAGATACTTCATTAATAATCTGTGATTGATATTAAGGATGACAATAAAGTCCAAAATACTTCATTAATAATATGTGATTGATATTAAGGATGACAATAAAGTCCCAGATACTTCATTAATTATCTGTGATTGATATTAAGGATGATAATAAAGTCTAAGATACTTCATGAATAACATCGGCCCATCAATCTTAATCTCGATTATATCATTATTATATCATCATTATATCACATTATATCACTTAATTATATCACGAAATTATTATATCATCATTATATCACTTAATTATATCACTTAATTATATCACGAAGGCATAGCAAAAGATCCAGCATCCTTCAACGCAACATAGGATCCTCAAACACAGGAAAACCAACTCCTCACAAAAACCGGATGTGCAGCTCGCCCTCCGCCGCCCGCCCTGGCCTTGGGGAGTGCCAGTGCCGCCGAGGAGTGCCAGTGCCGCCGAGGAGTGCAAGTGCCGCCGAGGAGTGCCAGTGCCGCCGAGGAGTGCCAGTGCCGCCGAGGAGTGCCAGTGCCGCCGAGGAGTGCCAGTGCCGCCGAGGAGTGCCAGTGCCGCCGAGGAGTGCCAGTGCCGCCGAGGAGTGCCAGTGCCGCCGAGGAGTGCCAGTGCCGCCGAGGAGTGCCAGTGCCGCCGAGGAGTGCCAGTGCCGCCGAGGAGTGCAAGTGCCGCCGAGGAGTGCCAGTGCCGCCGAGGAGTGCCAGTGCCGCCGAGGAGTGCCAGTGCCGCCGAGGAGTGCCAGTGCCGCCGAGGAGTGCCAGTGCCGCCGAGGAGTGCCAGTGCCGCCGAGGAGTGCCAGTGCCGCCGAGGAGTGCCAGTGCCGCCGAGGAGTGCCAGTGCCGCCGAGGAGTGCCAGTGCCGCCGAGGAGTGCCAGTGCCGCCGAGGAGTGCCAGTGCCGCCGAGGAGTGCCAGTGCCGCCGAGGAGTGCCAGTGCCGCCGAGGAGTGCCAGTGCCGCCGAGGAGTGCCAGTGCCGCCGAGGAGTGCCAGTGCCGCCGAGGAGTGCCAGTGCCGCCGAGGAGTGCCAGTGCCGCCGAGGAGTGCCAGTCCCGCCGAGGAGTGCCAGTGCCGCCGAGGAGTGCCAGTGCCGCCGAGGAGTGCCAGTGCCGCCGAGGAGTGCCAGTGCCGCCGAGGAGTGCCAGTGCCGCCGAGGAGTGCCAGTGCCGCCGAGGAGTGCCAGTCCCGCCGAGGAGTGCCAGTGCCGCCGAGGAGTGCCAGTCCCGCCGAGGAGTGCCAGTGCCGCCGAGGAGTGCCAGTGCCGCCGAGGAGTGCCAGTGCCGCCGAGGAGTGCCAGTGCCGCCGAGGAGTGCCAGTGCCGCCGAGGAGTGCCAGTGCCGCCGAGGAGTGCCAGTGCCGCCGAGGAGTGCCAGTGCCGCCGAGGAGTGCCAGTGCCGCCGAGGAGTGCCAGTGCCGCCGAGGAGTGCCAGTGCCGCCGAGGAGTGCCAGTGCCGCCGAGGAGTGCCAGTGCCGCCGAGGAGTGCCAGGCGGCGATGAAAGACGTCCTGGTGCGAAGTTAATCAGCTATTGATCGGGCTCTCGCTGATCCCTGATTCCTGCCGCCTTTCGACCGCCGGGGAGGGGGGGGAAGGGACACCAGGGGGGGAGGGGGAACCTGGGATGGAGGGGTAGGGGTGGGGGGTGGGTGAGGGGGGGATGGGGAAGAGGACACCTGGGAGGCGACGGGGAGGGGGAAATTGGGGGGGAGGGAGGGGGGGAGGGAGGACGGGCGAGATGATTGGCTGCTAGAGAATATGTTTATATATATATATATATATATATATATATATATATATATATATATACATATATACATATATATATATATATATATATATATATATATATTTATATATAATTACATATATATATATATATATATATATGTATATGTATATATATATATATATATATATATGTATATATATATATATATATATATATATATATATATATATATATACACACACACTCACACACACACACACACACACACACACACACACACACACACACACACATATATATATATATATATATATTTGTATACATATATATATATATATATATATATATATATATATATATATACACACACACACATAGATATAAATGTACGCAAGCATACATACATATATATATATATAAATATATATATATATATATATATATATATATATATATATATATATATATATATATATATGTATATATATATATATATATATATATATATACAGTACACACACACACACTCACAAACACATTCGAACACACACTCAAACTAGAAAGGCACTTGAAGTTAAAACTTTTTCTTGCAACACCAGAGAG
>NC_091552.1:3116010-3118510 GCF_042767895.1 Penaeus vannamei
TTACTTAATATTCCTATCCACTTGGTTTATATCTTAGTGGCTTCCAATCCTCCAACACTACTTTATCTATTACTTAATATTCCTATCCACATGGAATATATCTTAATAGCCTCCAATCCCCAAATAGTAGATTATCTATTACTTAATATTCCTATCCACAATGGTATATATCTTAATAGCCTCCAAACCCCAAATAGTAGATTATATATCAATATCCCTCTCCACATAGTTTATATCTTAGTGGGCTCCTATCCTCCAAAACTAATGGTATATATCTTAATAGGCTCTAATCCTCAAATACTATATATTATATTTCTTAATATCCCTTTCCTCCTATTCTCCATTAATACATCATATATCACTTAATATTCCTTTCCACTTTTATATCTCAGTGGCCTCCAATCCTCTAATACGTTATATATTTAATTTTCATTTCCATATGGTTTATATCTTACTGGTTTCCAAGCCTCAAATACTACATTATATATCAGTTAATATTCATTTCCATTTAGTTTATATCTTTATCTATTATTCAATATTCCTTTCCACATAGTTTATATCTTTTTCTGTTGCTTGATATTTCTTTCCACACAGTTTATATCTTTATCTATTACTTAATATTTCTTTCCACACAGTTTATATCTTTATCTATTACTTAATATCCCTTTCCACATAGTTTATATCTTTATTACTTAATATCCCTTTCCACATAGTTTATATCTTTATTACTTAATATTCCTCTCCACATAGTTGATATCTTTATTACTTAATATTCCTTTCCACAGCAAACATCTTTGAACAACAGCAAAATTACCAACACAGGAATTTTCCCCATCTTGTTTATCTTGGCAGTGTTTATCAGTGTTTATCATCTTGTTTATCAGTGCTGCATTAAACTCCTTATCGTGGGCGCTGTTTGTCTAAAATTTCTTATGGATTTCTCACTGGGGTGTACTCCGGGCTACGTTCAAGAGGCTATCTAATCCATTTTGCTCAACATTCCTAATCTTCTTCCCGGAGCTCTCTCACGTTCTTGCTTTTTGCTTGTTCTTGGAAGTGTGGTAGGAATAATAACAGTTCAGGTGGTTGGTTTATTTCCTTGTTGTAAATAATCAGAAGATACTTTCTCGGTGATATATATTAGATAATATAGAATATATGATATGTAAGGTAATGTATAAAATATACTCTCTCTCGTTGGTCTGATAAAAGGCCTTTAATAACCACTTAAAAATTGCTTATCAATCCTGTAATTCTTGAGTCTTCACCTTTTTTTGGTACGTTCGGAATACCCAATTTTTTTTTTGGATGCTAAATCGCCTGTCCACGTATCTCTCCTTGTCTCTGCTTGCCTGATATCTTCCTGTCCGAGTACATTTTTTTTTTTATGTATCGTATTCTGTCTTACAGTATATTTTGGAATCTGATTCTTTTGGTGTCTAGGGAAGGTTTATTTGCTGAAAGAGAGAGAAAGAGAGCGAGAGCGAGAGAGAGAGAGAGAGAGAGAGAGAGAGAGAGAGAGAGTGAGAGAGAGAGAGAGAGAGAGAGAGAGAGAGAGAGAGAGAGAGAGAGAGAGAGAGAGAGAGAGAGAGAGAGAGAGAGAGAGAGAGAGAGTGAGAGAGAGAGAGGCAGACAGAGAAAGAGTAAGAGCGAGTGAGAGAGAGTAAGAGTGAGAGCGAGAGAGCAAGAGTGAGTATGAGAGAGAGAATAAGAGTGAGTGTGAGAGAGAGAGAGAGAGAGAGAGTGAGTGAAAGAGAGAGAGAGAGAGAGAGAGAGAGAGAGAGAGAGAGAGAGGGAGAGAGAGAGTGAGAGTGAGAGAGAGTAAGAGAGAGAGAAAAAGAGAAAATAGTGAGCGAGTGAGAGAGAGAAAGTTCGGAAAACCTTGTTACACTGCACTTTACTCAGTTACCAGACTGGATATTCGAAATGTGTTTCCAAGTCTATAGATAGCTGAAAAGTGAAGGTGAGGCGCAGATTAAAAAAAAAAAGAAAAAAAAAATGGAAAGCAAAATCCAGATATATTGGGAGATGAAAGGAATCTGATATCTAGCAATCCCCGACAAGTCATGTTATGTAGGCTTACACTTTGTGGTTTAGCATATAGACTGTGTGCGTTTTTTTCGTATATACACATACAAGCATGCGTACACACACACGCACACATATTCACTCTCTCACTCACACACACACACATTCATTCATTCATTCATTCATTCATTCATTCATTCACTCACTCACTCACTCACTCACTCACTCACTCACTCTCTCTCTCTCTCTCTCTCTCTCTCTCTCTCTCTCTCTCTCTCTCTCTCTCACACACACACACACACACACACACACACACACACACACACACACACACACACACACACACACACACACACACACACACACACACACACACACGCACACACACACGCACACACACACGCACACACACACACGCTTTAATACTTTATTAGAAGTGAAGAACAATTCAAAAAGTTTTTCTTTTTATACT
>NC_091552.1:3166010-3176010 GCF_042767895.1 Penaeus vannamei
CAATTATAGCACAAATAATGATAACAATAAGAAAATATTGTGATCATGGTCATGAGAACTACAAAAGAAGTCACAATAATGACAATAATAGTCACGATAAATACAGAATTAACAAATACAAAAGAAACAAGATACCAACCTATTCACACACACACAATCTCACAGCACCCCCCCTACACACACACTCGCACAATGCACCCCCCCCCCCCACACACACACTCACTCACACAACCCACACACTCACACTCACACAGCACAACCCCCCCCCCCCCCCCCACACACACACAACCCACACACAACAGAACCCACACACACACACTCACACAGCACAACCCACACACAATCGCACAGCACAACCCACACACAACAGAACCCACACACACACACTCACGCAACACAAACCACACACAGCACAACCCACCCACCCACCCACCCACCCACACACATCAACCCCCAACTCACAACACCCCCCCCTCCCCCCCCACACAACACCCATCCCCTCCCCCCCACCCCCATCACCACACACACACACACCCCAACGTTCCAAAACTCATCTCTTTCCCCCCTCCCCCCCTCCCCCCTCCCCCCCCTTTTTTTTTTTAAAGCCTGGACGCCTGACCCGAGCATCTTACTCGGCGAATACGAAGAAGAACTGCCACAGAGAGACACCAACGCCTACTTCATGACTGACAACAATACTGTGATCACCGTCCAAGTTGGTGCCACGGCGGCCATGCGGTGCCAGGTGTTCGACGTTGCTGACCACGAAACGGTATGTGGAGTCGGTTTGTGGGTGTGGGTTGTTATGGTGTCTTTTGGGTTGTCATCATCTTTGTTGTTGTTTTTATTATTGTTGTTGTTATTATCATTATTGTTGTTTTCATCATCTTTGTTGTTTTTATTCTTGTTGTTTTTATTATCATTATTGTTGTTTTCATTATTATTATTATTATTATTATTATTATTATTATTATTATCATTATTATCATCATTGTTATTATTATTATTATCATCATCATCATCATCATTATTATTATTATTATTATTATTATTATTATTATTATTATTATTATTATTATTATTATTATTATTATTATTATTATTATTATTATTATTATTATTATTATTATTATTATTATTATTATTATTATCATCATAATCATAATTGTTATTGTTGTTGCGGTCATTATCGTGGTTATTGTTATAATCATTGTTATGAGAATGACATTTTTATCCTCATTACTATCGTATATCATTATATTTTTTATCATTATTGCTATCACCAGTAGTATTAGCATTAGTAGTAGTATAATTATGATGATAATGATAATAATAATAGTAGTAGTAGTAGTGATAATAATGATGATGATAATAATAATGATAATAATGATAATTTTGATAATAATAAAATGATAACGATAATGATAATGATATTAATAATATGAATGATAAGAATTATAAAAAGTGATGATGAAAATAATAATTAAAAAACAATAATAGTAATAATATCATTACTCTCATTACTATCATTTATAGTTATTTTTATTACTATTGTTACTATCATCATTATCATTATCATTTTCATTATCATCATGATAACAATAATAATGATAATAACAATTAAGATAATAATAATAATGATGTATATCATTATTATCAATACTACCATTAATATAATCTTAACAATTATATTTCTATCAATATCATTATCATCATTATCATTTTCTTTTTCGTGACCATCATTATCATTATCATCATGATATATATTGGTATAATTATCTTTAGCATCATCACTCGCATTATCATCACTATTATGATAAATCTTATGCTCTATAAAAATATTTTGTTTATCTATTCAAACATGTACTTCTTTATTTTTGTTTTTATCGTTTGCGTTTGTTGGGAATGAAACATCTTAATTACTTCAGTGTTTTAACTTTCTTTTTCTTTTGTGTGTTTTGTCAAATAACAGACAATGTGTTTGGTATCATGCATCACACAAATAACATTATTTACACAACCACTCGATGAAAACAAACATTTCAACAAACATTTCGCTCTCAAACGCCAGCAAGAGCAAGAAGTAAAAGGTAGAAATAAAGAGATAAATAAATAAATAAAGTAAAAAAAAAAAAAAACAGACAAGAAAAGACATATCATATTCACTTAAAACGAATAAGGAAAAGAAAAGAAAAGAAAAAAAATCCAAGCAAGAAAAGACAGAGGAAAAGATAAGAAAAGGAAAAGAGAGAAAGCTTTCCTCTCTCTCTCTCTCTCTCTGCAAGTGTATTTTGCTCTCTCTCTCTCTCTCTGCAAGTGTATTTTGTTGCACCGGTATCGTCTTTCTCGATGGCCTGTATTTTACACGCCCTGTACGTGCTTTGCAATCTAAATAATCGAAGCCAGTTTTTACGGGAGACTGTTTTAAACCGATGCACGCACGTACGGATGCACGCTTAGATATACACATCGATATGAATATGTTTGTGGGAGGGTATTTATAGTCTTATTGGTATGAAGACACACATACGTAGAATAAAAAACAAATGTACACAGACATACACGTACAGACAGACAAGCACACACACATACACGTACAGACAGATGCACACACACACACACACGCACAGACACACACACAAACACATAAACATGCATGCACGCACACACACACACACAAACACATAAACATACATGCACGCACACACACACACAAACACATAAAAATGCACGTACACACACACACAAACACAAACATAAACATGCACGTACACACACACACACAAACACACAAAACCACATAAACACGCACACACACACAGCATATCCGACAAGAAGTCAGGTAAAGAAATTTCCTAACTAATGAGTTACACTGCACTTGTTATTAACTCCTGTTTTCTGTAATATATCGAAGCAAGCAAGAACCTTATCGAATCCTAATGAAACATAACTTTAGCACGGCAATTAAGCGGAACTTATTTACAAGAAATTGCTTCTAACTTTTAATATTTCGAAGTAAACAAGTCAACCGGGTTGGGAAGTTGTTTATAACGACCGTTGCCATGGTTACCGGTCCCTTGTTAAATCGGTGTTACATTTCCCTGTGGATCTTACTCGTGTTACCTTCCCTGGATATTTCACGTCATTGGCTCGGTGTCATGTGACACGAAATCGCGCAGTATATATTTCTCTTATTTCTATTCACTGTATCTACCTGAACTTTGTTACGTTATGGTCTTTTATGAGAGTAAGTTATCATTCTTAGGCCTACAATTTACACCTAATTTCGTATATACTGTACACTTACGATGTAGTTGAGTTGAAAAAAATAGCTTCTATCCTTTACTTGGTATGTCTTCTTTGTGATTTCATAAATTCAATGAAGTTGAGAGTTATACACGATAAATTGAACATACACTTTCTCTTAATAATTGCCTATAAATTCAATGAAGTTGAGAGTGATACACGATAAATCGGCCTATCAAACATACACTTTCTCTTAATAATTGCTTTAGTATTCTCTTTATAAAATCACGTAACTGGCTTTTCCCCGTTCATAACACTCTGTTAAAGTAAATTCCGATAGACTAAAAGCAACACATTTTCTTGTATATATATTCAGAAAAAGATCTTCTTCTCGGTATCAATATGATCGCAATCTTCCTATCATATCAATATCTTGTTGATGGAGATCTCCCGAGGCAACAGAATAAAATATACTCTCTTTGTAGATACAGTGTTGGGTTCCCTGCCGTTCCTGTTATATGCTGTTATATGCTCGTCTCCCCCATTCCTGTCGTTCCTGTTATATGCTCGTCTCCCCCATTCCTGTTATATGCTCGTCTCCCCCATTCCTGTCGTTCCTGTTATATGCTCGTCTCCCCCATTCCTGCCGTTCCTGTCATATGCTCGTCTCCCCCATTCCTGTCGTTCCTGTTATATGCTCGTCTCCCCCATTCCTGTTATATGCTCGTCTCCCCCATTCCTGTTATATGCTCGTCTCCCCCATTCCTGCCGTTCCTGTTATATGCTCGTCTCCCCCATTCCTGCCGTTCCTGTTATATGCTCGTCTCCCCCATTCCTGCCGTTCCTGTTATATGCTCGTCTCCCCCATTCCTGTTATATGCTCGTCTCCCCCATTCCTGTTATATGCTCGTCTCCCCCATTCCTGTTATATGCTCGTCTCCCCCATTCCTGTTATATGCTCGTCTCCCCCATTCCTGTTATATGCTCGTCTCCCCCATTCCTGTTATATGCTCGTCTCCCCCATTCCTGTTATATGCTCGTCTCCCCCATTCCTGTCGTTCCTGTTATATGCTCGTCTCCCCCATTCCTGTTATATGCTCGTCTCCCCCATTCCTGTTATATGCTCGTCTCCCCCATTCCTGCCGTTCCTGTTATATGCTCGTCTCCCCCATTCAGTCGTTCCTGTTATATGCTCGTCTCCCCCATTCAGTCGTTCCTGTTATATGCTCGTCTCCTCCATCCTTTCCGTTCCTGTTATATGCTCGTCTCCCCCATTCCTGTCGTTCCTGTTATATGCTCGTCTCCCCCATTCCTGTCGTTCCTGTTAGATGCTCGTCTCCCCCATTCCTGCCGTTCCTGTTATATGCTCGTCTCCCCCATTCCTGTTGTATGCTCGTCTCCCCCATTCCTGTTGTATGCTCGTCTCCCCCATTCCTGTTATATGCTCGTCTCCCCCATTCCTGCCGTTCCTGTTATATGCTCGTCTCCCCCATTCCTGCCGTTCCTGTTATATGCTCGTCTCCCCCATTCCTGTTATATGCTCGTCTCCCCCATTCCTGTCGTTCCTGTTATATGCTCGTCTCCCCCATTCCTGTTATATGCTCGTCTCCCCCATTCCTGCCGTTCCTGTTATATGCTCGTCTCCCCCATTCCTGTCATTCCTGTTATATGCTCGTCTCCCCCATTCCTGTCATTCCTGTTATATGCTCGTCTCCCCCATTCCTGTTATATGCTCGTCTCCCCCATTCCTGCCGTTCCTGTTATATGTTCGTCTCCCCCATTCCTGTCATTCCTGTTTTATGCTCGTCTCCCCCATTCCTGCCGTTCCTGTTATATGCTCGTCTCCCCCATTCCTGTTATATGCTCGTCTCCCCCATTCCTGCCGTTCCTGTTATATGCTCGTCTCCCCCATTCCTGTTATATGCTCGTCTCCCCCATTCCTGCCGTTCCTGTTATATGCTCGTCTCCCCCATTCCTGTTATATGCTCGTCTCCCCCATTCCTGCCGTTCCTGTTATATGCTCGTCTCCCCCATTCCTGTTATATGCTCGTCTCCCCCATTCCTGTCGTTCCTGTTATATGCTCGTCTCCCCCATTCCTGTCGTTCCTGTTATATGCTCGTCTCCCCCATTCCTGTTATATGCTCGTCTCCCCCATTCCTGCCGTTCCTGTTATATGTTCGTCTCCCCCATTCCTGTCGTTCCTGTTATATGCTCGTCTCCCCCATTCCTGTCATTCCTGTTATATGCTCGTCTCCCCCATTCCTGTTATATGCTCGTCTCCCCCATTCCTGCCGTTCCTGTTATATGTTCGTCTCCCCCATTCCTGTCATTCCTGTTTTATGCTCGTCTCCCCCATTCCTGCCGTTCCTGTTATATGCTCGTCTCCCCCATTCCTGCCGTTCCTGTTATATGCTCGTCTCCCCCATTCCTGTTATATGCTCGTCTCCCCCATTCCTGCCGTTCCTGTTATATGCTCGTCTCCCCCATTCCTGCCGTTCCTGTTATATGCTCGTCTCCCCCATTCCTGTTATATGCTCGTCTCCCCCATTCCTGCCGTTCCTGTTATATGCTCGTCTCCCCCATTCCTGTCGTTCCTGTTATATGCTCGTCTCCCCCATTCCTGTCGTTCCTGTTATATGCTCGTCTCCCCCATTCCTGCCGTTCCTGTTATATGCTCGTCTCCCCCATTCCTGTTATATGCTCGTCTCCCCCATTCCTCTCGTTCCTGTTATATGCTCGTCTCCCCCATTCCTATCGTTCCTGTTATATGCTCGTCTCCCCCATTCCTGTCGTTCCTGTTATATGCTCGTCTCCCGCATTCCTGCCGTTCCTGTTATATGCTCGTCTTCCCCATTCCTGTCGTTCCTGTTATATGCTCGTCTCCCCCATTCCTGTCGTTCCTGTTATATGCTCGTCTCCCCCATTCCTGTCGTTCCTGTTATATGCTCGTCTTCCCCATTCCTGCCGTTCCTGTTATATGCTCGTCTCCCCCATTCCTTCCGTTCCTGTTATATGCTCGTCTCCCCCATTCCTGTCGTTCCTGTTATATGCTCGTCTCCCCCATTCCTGTCGTTCCTGTTGTATGCTCGTCTCCCCCATTCCTTCCGTTCCTGTTATATGCTCGTCTCCCCCATTCCTGCCGTTCCTGTTATATGCTCGTCTCCCCCATTCCTTCCGTTCCTGTTATATGCTCGTCTCCCTCATTCCTGTCGTTCCTGTTATATGCTCGTCTCCCCCATTCCTGCCGTTCCTGTTATATGCTCGTCTCCCCCATTCCTGCCGTTCCTGTTATATGCTCGTCTCCCCCATTCCTGTCATTCCTGTTACATGCTCGTCTCCCCCATTCCTGCCGTTCCTGTTATATGCTCGTCTCCCCCATTCCTGTCATTCCTGTTACATGCTCGTCTCCCCCATTCCTGTCGTTCCTTTTATATGCTCGTCTCCCCCATTCCTGTCATTCCTGTTACATGCTCGTCTCCCCCATTCCTGTCGTTCCTGTTATATGCTCGTCTCCCCCATTCCTGCCGTTCCTGTTATATGCTCGTCTCCCTCATTCCTGTCGTTCCTGTTATATGCTCGTCTCCCCCATTCCTGCCGTTCCTGTTATATGCTCGTCTCCCTCATTCCTGTCGTTCCTGTTATATGCTCGTCTCCCCCATTCCTGTCGTTCCTGTTATATGCTCGTCTCCCCCATTCCTGCCGTTCCTGTTACATGCTCGTCTCCCCCATTCCTGTCGTTCCTGTTACATGCTCGTCTCCCCCATTCCTATCGTTCCTGTTATATGCTCGTCTCCCCAATTCCTGTTATATGCTCGTCTCCCCCATTCCTGCCGTTCCTGTTATATGCTCGTCTCCCCCTTTCCTGCCGTTCCTGTTGTATGCTCGTCTCCCCCATTCCTGTCGTTCCTGTTATATGCTCGTCTCCTCCTGTCCTGCCGTTCCTGTTATATGCTCGTCTCCCCCATTCCTGTCGTTCCTGTTATATGCTCGTCTCCCCCATTCCTGCCGTTCCTGTTATATGCTCGTCTCCCTCATTCCTGTCGTTCCTGTTATATGCTCGTCTCCCCCATTCCTGCCGTTCCTGTTATATGCTCGTCTCCCTCATTCCTGTCGTTCCTGTTATATGCTCGTCTCCCCCATTCCTGTCGTTCCTGTTATATGCTCGTCTCCCCCATTCCTGCCGTTCCTGTTATATGCTCGTCTCTCCCATTCCTGCCGTTCCTGTTATATGCTCGTCTCCCCCATTCCTGCCGTTCCTGTTATATGCTCGTCTCCCCCATTCCTGTCGTTCCTGTTATATGCTCGTCTCCCCCATTCCTGTCATTCCTGTTATATGCTCGTCTCCTCCATCCTTTCCGTTCCTGTTATATGCTCGTCTCCCCCATTCCTGTCGTTCCTGTTATATGCTCGTCTCCCCCATTCCTTCCGTTCCTGTTGTATGCTCGTCTCCCCCATTCCTGTCATTCCTGTTATATGCTCGTCTCCCCCATTCCTGCCGTTCCTGTTATATGCTCGTCTCCCCCATTCCTGCCGTTCCTGTTATATGCTCGTCTCCCCCATTCCTGCCGTTCCTGTTATATGCTCGTCTCCCCCATTCCTGTTATATGCTCGTCTCCCCCATTCCTGCCGTTCCTGTTATATGCTCGTCTCCCCCATTCCTGCCGTTCCTGTTATATGCTCGTCTCCCCCATTCCTGCCGTTCCTGTTATATGCTCGTCTCCCCCATTCCTGCCGTTCCTGTTATATGCTCGTCTCCCCCATTCCTGTCGTTCCTGTTATATGCTCGTCTCCCCCATTCCTGTCGTTCCTGTTATATGCTCGTCTCCCCCATTCCTGCCGTTCCTGTTATATGCTCGTCTCCCCCATTCCTGTTATATGCTCGTCTCCCCCATTCCTGTCGTTCCTGTTATATGCTCGTCTCCCCCATTCCTGTTATATGCTCGTCTCCCCCATTCCTGCCGTTCCTGTTATATGCTCGTCTCCCCCATTCCTGTTATATGCTCGTCTCCCCCATTCCTGCCGTTCCTGTTATATGCTCGTCTCCCGCATTCCTGCCGTTCCTGTTATATGCTCGTCTCCCCCATTCCTGTTATATGCTCGTCTCCCCCATTCCTGTTATATGCTCGTCTCCCCCATTCCTGTTATATGCTCGTCTCCCCCATTCCTGTCGTTCCTGTTATATGCTCGTCTCCCCCATTCCTGTCGTTCCTGTTATATGCTCGTCTCCCCCATTCGTGCCGTTCCTGTTATATGCTCGTCTCCCCCATTCCTGCCGTTCCTGTTATATGCTCGTCTCCCCCATTCCTGCCGTTCCTGTTATATGCTCGTCTCCCGCATTCCTGCCGTTCCTGTTATATGCTCGTCTCCCCCATTCCTGTTATATGCTCGTCTCCCCCATTCCTACCATTCCTGTTATATGCTCGTCTCCCCCATTCCTGCCGTTCCTGTTATATGCTCGTCTCCCCAATTCGTGCCGTTCCTGTTATATGCTCGTCTCCCCCATTCGTGCCGTTCCTGTTATATGCTCTTCTCCCCCATTCCTGTCGTTCCTGTTATATGCTCGTCTCCCCCACTCCTGCCGTCCTGTTATATGCTCGTCTCCCCCATTCCTGCCGTTCCTGTTATATGCTCGTCTCCCCCATTCGTGCCGTTCCTGTTATATGCTCTTCTCCCCCATTCCTGTCGTTCCTGTTATATGCTCGTCTCCCCCATTCCTGCCGTTCCTGTTATATGCTCGTCTCCCCCATTCCTGTTATATGCTCGTCTCCCCCATTCCTGCCGTTCCTGTTATATACTCGTCTCCCCCATTCCTGTTATATGCTCGTCTCCCCCATTCGTGCCGTTCCTGTTATATGCTCGTCTCCCCCATTCCTGCCGTTCCTGTTATATGCTCGTCTCCCCCATTCCTGTTATATGCTCGTCTCCCCCATTCCTGTTATATGTTCGTCTCCCCCATTCGTGCCGTTCCTGTTATATGCTCGTCTCCCCCATTCCTGTCGTTCCTGTTATATGCTCGTCTCCCCCTTTCCTGTCGTTCCTGTTATATGCTCGTCTCCCCCTTTCCTGTCGTTCCTGTTATATGCTCGTCTCCCCCATTCCTGTCGTTCCTGTTATATGCTTGTCTCCCCCATTCCTGTCGTTCCTGTTATATGCTCGTCTCCCCCATTCCTGTTATATGCTCGTCTCCCCCTTTCCTGTCGTTCCTGTTATATGCTCGTCTCCCCCATTCCTATCGTTCCTGTTATATGCTCGTCTCCCCCATTCCTGTCGTTCCTGTTGTATGCTTGTCTCCCCCATTCCTGCCGTTCCTGTTATATGCTCGTCTCCCCCATTCCTGTTATATGCTCGTCTCCCCCATTCCTGCCGTTCCTGTTGTGTGTGTCTATTGTCTCCCCCATTCCTGCCATTCCTGTTATATGCTCGTCTCCCCCATTCCTGCCGTTCCTGTTATATGCTCGTCTCCCCCATTCCTGCCGTTCCTGTTATATGCTCGTCTCCCCCATTCCTGCCGTTCCTGTTATATGCTCGTCTCCCCCATTCCTGCCGTTCCTGTTATATGCTCGTCTCCTCCATTCCTGTCGTTCCTGTAATATGCTCGTCTCCCCCATTCCTGTCGTTCCTGTTATATGCTCGTCTCCCCCATTCCTGTTATATGCTCGTCTCCCCCATTCCTGTTATATGCTCGTCTCCCCCATTCCTGCCGTTCCTGTTATATGCTCGTCTCCCCCATTCCTGCCGTTCCTGTTATATGCT
>NC_091552.1:3206010-3208510 GCF_042767895.1 Penaeus vannamei
CTTCTCTCTATGATTTTGTTTTGTATTGATTATTGATGTTGCTGTTGTATGTGTGTGTGGGTTTGTGTCTTTGTTGTTGTGTGTGTGTGTGTGTCGGTGTGTGTGTGTGTGTCTTTGTTGTTGTTGTTGTTGTTGTGTGTGTGTGTGTGTGTGTGTGGGTGTGTGTTTGTGTCTTTGTTGTTGTTGTTGTGTGTGTGTGTGTCGGGGTGTGTGTTTGTGTCTTTGTTGTTGTTGTTATGTGTGTGTGTGTCGGTGTGTGTTTGTGTCTTTGTTGTTGTTGTGTGTGTGTGCGTATGTGTGTGTGTTTGTGTCTTTGTCTTTCTTGTGTGTATGTGTGTATGCGTGTTTGTGTCTCTGTATATACAATATATACCCATGTACGCATACAATCTATGCACGTTCAGCTTCCACCCTGGATCAGCGTATGCATATGCAAGAAGACATAAGCCTAAGAACACCGAGGAAAATAAGCATCAAAAAGTTCTGATTAAGTAATTTCACGAATTTCCCAAAGGAGAGTTATCATCATGCAAGAGCTCTTCACAGCCGAAGGGGAAGTGGGGGAGGGACGAGGGGAAGTGGGGGAGGGACGAGGGGAAGTGGGGGAGGGACGAGGGGAAGTGGGGGAGGGTAAGGGGAAATACTAATAGGTGGAAAGAAGGAGCCAGCATAAGGGTAAGTGGGGGAGGGACAGGGGGGGGGGGGATGGAAAGGGGAAATACTAATAGGTGGAAAGAAGGAGCCAGCATGAGGGGAAGTGTGGGGAGGGACGAGGATGGGGGGTGGGGGTGGGGTGGGGGGAATGGTAAGGGGAAATACTAATAGTTGGGGAGAAGTAGGCAGCTAGCATAAGGGGAAGTGGGGGAGGCGAGAGGGTATGCTGGAAATGGCATAGGAGGATTTGATAAAGGGGAAATAGAGAGACAGAAGGAGGCAGCATAAGGGGAGGAGGCGAGAGTGGAAATGGCATAGGAGGACATGATAAAGGGGGAATAGAGAGACAGAAGGAGACAGCATAAGGGGAGGAGGCGAGAGGGTAAATGACGTAGGAGGATATGATAAAGGGGGAATAGAGAGACAGAAGGAGACAGCATAAGGGGAGGAGGCGAGAGGGTAAATGACATAGGAGGATGTGATAAAGGGGGAATAGAGAGACAGAAGGAAGCAGCATAAGGGGAGGAGGCGAGAGGGTATGCTGTAAATGACATAGGAGGATTTGATAAAGGGGAGATGGAGAGTTGGGGAGAAGGAGGCAGCATAAGGGGAGGAGGCGAGAGGGTATAATGGAAATGACATAGGAGGATATGATAAAGGGGAAATAGAGAGACAGAAGGAGACAGCATAAGGGGAGGAGGCGAGAGGATATGCTGTAAATGACATAGGAGGATATGATAAAGGGGGAATAGAGAGTTGGGGAGGAGACAGCATAAGGGGAGGAGGCGAGAGGGTAAATGGCATAGGAGGATATGATAAAGGGGAAATAGAGAGACAGAAGGAGACAGCGTAAGGGAAGGAGGCGAGAGGGTAAATGACGTAGGAGGATATGATAAAGGGGAAATAGAGAGACAGAAGGAGACAGCGTAAGGGAAGGAGGCGAGAGGGTAAATGACGTAGGAGGATATGATAAATGGAGAGTTGGGGAGAAGGAGACAGCGTAAGGGGAGGAGGCGAGAGGGTAAATGACGTAGGAGGATATGATAAATGGAGAGTTGGGGAGAAGGAGACAGCGTAAGGGAAGGAGGCGAGAGGGTAAATGACGTAGGAGGATATGATAAATGGAGAGTTGAGGAGAAGGAGGCAGCATATGGGGAGGAGGCGAGAGGGTATGCTGGAAATGGCATAGGAGGATATGATAAAGGGGGAATAGAGAGTTGGAGAGAAGGAGACAGCATAAGGGGAGGAAGCGAGAGGAGGAAATGACAGAGAAGGAGGGGGAAGAGGAAACAACAAAGAAGGGGGAAAAGGAGGGAAAGGAGAAGTAAAAGGGAAAATAAGTGAGGGAAAAACGAAGGAAGGGAGGAAAAGATAGAGAGACCGAAAAAAAGAAGGGATAAGAGAAAGGAGAAGACAACAAAGAAGAGGAGGAGGAAAGGTGGGAGAAAGGATAAAGGGGACGACATGGAAAGGGAAGATGAGAGGAAAGAAGGAGACAGCAGACGACAGAAGAGAAAAAATGCTATAACACAGACATAATAACAGGAGGTGAGAAGGGAGAAGGCAAGGGAGGGAGAAATAAACAATGGAGAAGGAGAGGCGATACAGGAAGGGAAGAAGGGGATAAGAGGGAGAGGGAGAAGGTCTTTATGACTCCTCTTAAAGAGTGAAAGGCAATGCGAATGATGACATAACGGCCAGAAAGTTGCCATAAAGATGCTTATCCGACCGGGCAGGGAGGTCGCTAATTCGGCTAATGGTTGCCAGTGTGGCTCTAACTTATAACGTTTATTCGAAGGCGATACGCGCAGGAAACAACAACCCCTGACGGACACACGGACACGGA
>NC_091552.1:3238510-3241010 GCF_042767895.1 Penaeus vannamei
CGCTCGCTCACGCACTTGCATGGAGGCTTCTGCTGGCTGGAGAGGGGGAGGGAAGAAGAGATTATATGTCTATGCATACATACATACAAATTTGTGTATATATACATGTATATGCATGTATATATGTATATATGTGTGTGTATATGTGTGTGTTTGTGTGTTTGTGTGTTTGTGTGTGTGTGTTTGTGTGTGAAGATGAAGACAATGACGTCTTCATCTTCAATGCTACAAAAGATGGACAATAAGTTGCATTAGATCCAGATAAGGCAAGAAAAAATGTTCAAAATTATCAATGTTTAAAAATAAACGAAAAAGGGAAATATGTGCAAAAGGGAAAAGACAAGCAAACACACCGTAAATAGGGGATTCGTGATCACAGTCACAGGAATACACCATAAATAGCTATACGGCTTGGCTTTGTTTATCCATAAGATGCTTAAGATCTGCTTGGCCAGTTGCCTCATCCATTTTACTCATGGGGGATTTCAGTGGGAAGTATCACCCCTGGGGAGACACTTTGTGCAACCCTCGAGGAAAGGCCTTCAGTATTGAGCTATCCGTTGGTTCAACTGGTGCACAGTTGGATTTCACTTGGCAGGTCATGAAAGACAGATGAAAGTAACCACTTTTCAATACTTTTGGAGGCGGTGAATGGCTTTCCAGGCAATAGTGTGAAGAGATGGCGATCTGAACATGTAGACTGGAATCTTTTTAGATGAAAAAAGTAATGCAAAGATCTTTGGAAATTTCCATTGTGTTCCAAGATGCCATTCCAAAAAGCAGCTAGCAGTACCGTCGATCTCCGGTACCGTAGCGGTCTGATGAATGCCAACAAGCTGTCATAGCAAGAAAAGCTGCACTAAGGCAGCTGAAACGACGCCCCAGCGAAGTGACCTTGATCTATTCTAAGAGGACCCGAGCCTAGGACAGGCTAGTGCTCAAGGAGGCTAGACGGACTTCATGGAGACAGTATCTCTCCTCGATTAACTCTGGGCTATGAGGCAATGGTATGGTTACGGGACAAGGTGTGCAAGATTACTGAATTGCAACAGGAACAACGAAGGAAAGGGCAAAAAAACACACGAATATGCCGAAGGCCTTTTCGCTATTGCAATAGCGAAAAGGCCTTCGGCATATTCGTGTGTTTTCTTGCCCTTCCCTTCGTTGTTCCTGTTGCAATCTCTTCATCATGAATTCCACACAAGATTACTGGAGAGAGCACATCCGTTTCACTTCCTGCTCTGAAGATAGCATAATCCTTACAGACCAAAAAGATATTGCAAATGACCAAGCAAACGCCATGGCAGTGATATCAAGAGCATCTTATACTACCCTATTTTCCACTCTTTGGGCTGAACAGGAACAACGTCCTTTGTCACTCTTTAGTAGGACTGCCGCAGAACTTCCATACAACTTGCCATCTCTTCGCAGGGAGATGGATTCTGATTCTGTCCCAGGAAGTGACGATATTCCATGCCAAATGATATCTCACTGATCAAAAGAAGTTTCTGTTGAACATATTCAATAGGATCTTTAGGGAGGACATACTGCCATCCATGGAAAGAAGCTATAATCATTCCAATCCCAAATCTGGCAAGTATGCTTCCACATCAGGAAATTAGAGACCAATTTCTCACACCAGCTGCATTTGAAAGCTGATGGTAATTTTCAAGCTATCATAGCTACTAGAAAAGGAAAAGGTGCTGACCCCATATCAGTACGGTTTTAGATAATTGAGATCGACCACAGATGCCATTGTTGAGGATGCAGACTGCTATAAAGAATTCCTTTGCACAACTACTTCACATGTTAGCAGTCTTCTCTGACCTCGGAAAGGCTTATAATACTGTATGACAATGGTTTGAGAGGAGCATTACCTACACTCACACACACACACACACACACACACACACACACACACACACACACACACACACACACACACACACACACACACACACACACACACACACACACACACACACACAAACACAAACACACACACACATAAACGGTACACGCGTATACATACACACACAAGTTTCCAGCACAGTCATCTGCCCTTTATTGTTCAAGAGTATTTGATTACAATGCACTCGCCCAGGGGAAAATACCGCAGACTTTTCCCGTTGCAAGCCGTGCTTAGTTCCTCGAATCAGAGGAGCTTACTTCCAGATGAATTGCGACGGACAATTTTCGAAAGTGTTCTTTTGTGTTCTTCTGACTGCATTCAGCGCCCTTTAAGCCGGCATTTCGGTTGCTCTCGTGGCGGTTGAGGCCATTGGAGCAAACTGGTCGTGTGTGGGGCTTTAAAATGCTTGCTTTGAGAAATCATGGGGAAAACACACACAATTAATCGTGCAACTTGAAGAAGCATAATATTAACTACTACTTTTATTTTTCTTCCTTTTCTTGTTATTTCTACCATTTGTGTATTTGTTACTATCACTATTACTGTTTTAATGTTACTATTATTATGAATATCATTGTTATCATTGTT
>NC_091552.1:3258510-3261010 GCF_042767895.1 Penaeus vannamei
TAGAGGAGTAAGATGAAGATAGGGATTTAGAGAGGATAAGAAGAAGAAAAAAAGAGAAGAAAAAGAGGAGAGAAAAATATTAAAATCCTTTGGGACGAAAATAGAGAAAAACAAACTAAGAAAAAGACGAACAATAGGAAACGAAAAGAAGAAGAAGAAGAAGAAGAAGAAGGAGAAGAGAGAAGAGAGAGAGAGAGAGAGAGAGGGAACCAGAGAACGTCCTTAGCCCCAAAACAACGGATAGGAAACGAAATGAAGAAAAAGAAGGAGAAGAGATAAAGAGAGAGAGAGAGAGGGAACCAGAGAACGTCCTTACCCCAAAACGACGGATAGGAAACGAAAAGAAGAAGAAGAAGAAGAGAAAGAGATAAAGAGACAGAGAGAGAGAGAGAGAGGGAACCAGAGAACGTCCTTACCCCCAAAACGACGGATAGGAAACGAAAAGAAGAAGAAGAAGAAGAAGAGAAAGAGATAAAGAGAGAGAGAGAGAGGGAACCAGAGAACGTCCTTAACCCCAAAACGACGGATAGGAAACGAAAAGAAGAAGAAGAAGAGAAAGAGATAAAGAAGAAGAAGAAAAAGAAAAAGAAGAAGAAGAGAAAGAGATAAAGCGAGAGAGAGAGAGGGAACCAGAGAACGTCCTTAGCCCCAAAACGACGGATAGGAAACGAAAAGAAGAAGAAGAAGAAGAGGAGAAAGACATAAAGAGAGAGAGAGAGAGAGAGGGAACCAGAGAACGTCCTTACCCCCAAAACGACGGATAGGAAACGAAAAGAAGAAAAAGAAGAAGAAGAGAAAGAGATAAAGAGAGAGAGAGAGAGAGAGAGAGAGGGAACCAGAGAACGTCCTTAACCCCAAAACGACGGATAGGAAACGAAAAGAAGAAGAAGAGAAAGAGATAAAGAGAGAGAGAGGGAGAGAGAGGGAACCAGAGAACGTCCTTAACCCCAAAACGACGGATAGGAAACGAACAGAAGAAAAAGAAGAAGAAGAGAAAGAGATAAAGAGAGAGAGAGAGAGAGAGGGAACCAGAGAACGTCCTTTCCCCCAAAACGACGGATAGGAAACGAAAAGAAGAAGAGAAAGAGATAAAGAAGAAGAAGAAAAACAAAAAGAAGAAGAAGAGAAAGAGATAAAGAGAGAGAGAGAGAGAGAGGGAACCAGAGAACGTCCTTACCCCCAAAACGACGGATAGGAAACGAAAAGAAGAAAAAGAAGAAGGGGAAGAGATAAAGAGAGAGAGAGAGAGGGAACCAGAGAACGTCCTTAACCCCAAAACGACGGATAGGAAACGAAAAGAAAAAAAAAGAAGAAGAAGGAGAAGAGATAAAGAGAGAGAGAGAGAGAGTGAGAGAGAGAGGGAACCAGAGAACGTCCTTAACCCCAAAACCGACGGATAGGAAACGAAAAGAAGAAGAAGAAGAAGAAGAGGAAGAGATAAAGAGATAAAAAGAGAGAGAGAGGGAACCAGAGAACGTCCTTAGCCCCAAAACGCCGGCGGAAGGAATGCAATTTCTCGCCAAAGACTCATCGAAGAACCAGACCACCTTAAGAATGCGTGACATCTTCGCTTTAAGACGGTGCTCTGTGATGCTGTCTTATGGAGGGGATCTTTTTCCCGTTTTATTTTATCTATTTTATCTTTTATCTATATTTATATTTATATATATTTATACTTTTATTTATCTATCTTATCTTTTATCTATATTCATATCTATTTTATATCATTTATTTGTATTTATTTTATGTTATCTATTTATATTTATTTTATATTATCTATCTATATCTATTTTACATTATTTATTTATATTATAACTTTTATATTGTTTATTTATATTATTAGTTTTATATTATTTATTTATATTATTACTTTTATATTATTTGTTTATATTATTACTTTGATATTCCTTTTTTATATTATTACTTTTATATTATTTATTTATATTATTACTTTTATATTATTTATTTATATTATTACTTTTATATTATTTATCTATATTATTACTTTTATATTATTTATTTATATTATTACTTTTATATTATTTATTTATATTATTACTTTTATATTATTTATTTATATCATTAGTTTTATATTATTTATTCATATTATTACTTTTATATTATTTATTTATAATATTACTTTTATATTATTCATTTATGATATTACTTCTATATTATTTATTCATATTATTAGTTTGACATTATTCATTTATAATACTACTTATATTTTATTCATTTATATAATTACTTTTATATTATTTATGTTGAGGGTATCGTATTTAGAGGGGATCCTTTTTAATTAATTGTTGGGGCTATGTGTGTCTGCGGGATATCTATGTTTGTTTAGTGATTTATATATATAACAGTCTATTTCACATACACAAACACACACATATGTATATGTATGTAAATACACACACACACACACACACACACACACACACACACACACACACACACACACACACACACACACACACACACACACACACACACACAC
>NC_091552.1:3266010-3276010 GCF_042767895.1 Penaeus vannamei
CTTTTTCTTTCTTTCTTTCTTTTCTTCTTGTTCTTGTTCTTTTTCTTTCTTTCTTTCTTTTCTTCTTGTTCTTGTTCTTTTTCTTTTTTTTTTCTTCTTCTTCTTCTTGTAGTTCTTCTTCTTCTTCTTCTTCTTCTACTTCTTCTTCTTCTTCTTCTCCTTCTTCTTCTTCTTCTACTTCTTCTTCTTCTTCTTCTTCCTCTTCCTTTTTTTTTTTTTTTTTTTTTTTTTTTTTTTTTTTTTTTAGGCTGGCGGAGAATAGTTTGGTGCTTGCGAGGTTGAAATTGTTATTCATTGAAAATTTTCTTCCGAGTCAACATCTAAGGTCATTGGCGGCGCGGAATCGGAGGAGGGAATCGCGGATGCAGTTTATATAAATCGATATCAAAAACTACGATGACGTGTTGATATTTCGACTTCAAAACTAACGTGGGGGGAGTGCATTAGTAAATATAATTTGCTTCCAATACGCACACACAACTGCATATAAAGACGCTCTAATACGCAACACACGCAAACATACACACAACACAAAACGTACAGAAATACACACATCGACACACACAACACACACGCAAGCATACACACAACACAAAGCGTACAGAAACACACACATCGACTCACCCAACACACACGCAAGCATACACACAAAACAAAACGTACAGAAATACACACATCAACACACACAACACACACACAAAACAAAACGTACAGAAACACACACAACACACACGCAAGCATACACACAAAACAAAACGTACAGAAATACACACATCGACACACACGACACACACGCAAGCATACACACAACACAAAACGTACAAAAACACACACATCGACACACACACGTAGACTTTTCTATCCATACACACTCAAACAAACACAAAGACACTAAAACGCTCAGACATACACGTATTAATCAACACGCTGATATACCCAAACATACAGACACATGCAAAACTCGAAAGATTTTTACTCTGTACTATCCAAGGAATCTTGACTTATCTTTTCGACATGAATATACTCGAAAGATTTTTGCTTTGTATTACCCAAGGAATCTTGACTTATCTTTTCGACATGAATATACTTTTCCCGAGTATCTTTTCGCTGCTTCACAGAGCACGTTATAAATGGTACTTAAAAATACGAGGAGAATTTCATCATCCTATTTCAAAGCTGAGTTACTTTCATTGTTCGTCAAACTCTCTCATTCCTCCGTCTCGTGTTTTATTTTCTTCTTTGTCTCCCTTTTTTATCTACGTCTTTGGCTCTCTTTCTTTCTCTTGCTTGTACTTTTTGAGTCATTCTTTGCCTCTTTCTCTGTAGTTTTTCTTCTCCAACTCTTTCTTTTCCTCCATCTTTCCATCGCCATCTCCCTTTCTCCTCCTTCCCTCACATTTTCTCCTTCCCCTTCCACCTATAACTCTTTCATTCTCCCTCTCTTTCTTCCCTTCTCCTTCCTCCACGTTCTCCCTGTTTTCCTTTCTACACCTCTCTTTTTCGTCCTTCCCGTTCTCCCTTCCTTCTTCGCCTTTCCCCTTCTTTCTTTCCTCTCTCTCACTTCTTCCGACCTCCTTCGCCCTTCTTCCTTTCTTCGCCATTCCCCTTCTCCCTTCCTTCTTCGCCTTTCCTCTCCCTCCCTTCTTCTCGACCTCCTTCGCCCTTCCCCTTCTTCCTTTCCTCTCCCACCCTTCTTCCATCCCTCCTTCTTCCTTCCCTCTCCCTCCTTCCTTCGCCCTTCTCCTTCTTCCTTCCTTCTCCCTCCCTTCTTACTCCTTCCCCTTCTTCCTTCCCTCTCCCTCCCTTCTTACTCCTCCTCCCGCTCTGCATTCGGATATTAATCACAAATACTTTCAGGCCGGGCGCGTGCGGGCGTCGATACAGCCAGCATCTCCCGGCCTGTCCCCTTCTAGCCCGAGAAATATATTCACTGGCCACCCGATACCTCTCTATTATGCTGAAGCGAGCTGCGTGCCAATACCTCTCCGTGTATTCTAGCCTGGGCGATTATGTACGCGAAAATATGTATATTTTTCTTTCGTATTTAAAACATTTTCTTATGCATTTGCTTAAGAGATTGTTGATATTTATTTCAGTGATTAATCTCGCTCTGAATGGACAAAAAAGAGAAGGAAAAATCATATGTGATCATGCTCGCGTCAGACACGTAATCTTTTCGACTCTTTTCTTTTGAAAATGCGTATATTAATCATTCAGAGTGCATGCTGCTGTTAAAAAAAAACTACGTATTTTTTTTCCTGAAAGATCTCCCTTACCCCTCTCCCCTTTGGCTAAAGCTTGTTTCATTTTCTGTTTAATTCCACGTATATATATCCCTTGCTTGTCTCACTTTTTATTTACTTTTCGAGCATTCGTCTGGCGTTTCAACTTCGAGCCGACACTCCGGCTTCTTTAAAAAGGCAGCAACCTTCTCTTGATGTTGCAGCGAAAAAGGTATTGTTTGAATTAACTCTCACTCCGTATGTCATGGCAAAGAAGGCCGTGTGGACAAAGGTACATGCGCAAATACAGCTACGCATATACAAATACGCACAAATGTACATTCATAAGAAAACATACAGAATCAAACACACACCACGTCTCTCTCTCTCTCTCTCTCTCTCTCTCACACACACACACTCTCTCTTTCTCTCACACACACACACTCTCTCTCTCTCTCTCACACACACACACACACACACACACACACACACACACACACACACAAACACACACTTTCTCACACACACACTCTATCTCTCTCTCTCTCGCACACACATACACACTGTAAAATTCATATCAAAACATACAGAATCAAACACACACCACATCTCTCTCTCTTTCACACACACACATACACACACACTCTCTCTCTCTCTCTCTCACACACACACACACTCTCTCTCTCTCTCTCGCACACACACACACTGCAAAATTCATATCAAAACATACAGAATCAAACACACACTCCATCTCTCTCTCTCTCTCTCTCTCTCTCTCTCTCTCTCTCACACACACACACACACACACACACACACACACACACACTGCAAAACCTAACCATTTCAACCCCCAAGCCTGAGATACCAAGAGCTCCTAAATGAACTTAACAAAACTGATTCTCTCAAATACGATAATGACTGGGAATGCAACTGGCTAATGATATACCTGAGGATTGCTAATTAGTGCGAAACTCACCATATCCACTTGCTCAACGTGTATTTGCAATGACAAGGCAGGCGATTGCAATATATAGAACCAGATCATTATTGTCATAATTACCATTGTTATTATTTATATTATTGTTACTGATACCATTATCATTATTATTATCATTGTCATTATTATTATCATTATTATCATCGCTAATATTGGCATTATCCTTATCATTATTAATATCATTGTCATTATTACTATCATTGTTATCATAGTTATTATTAGAATTATCATTATTATTATCATTACTATTATTAATAGTAGTATATTTTTTATTATTCGTAGCAATGTTATCATTATCATTATTGCTATTATCGTTTTTGTTATTCGTGATAATGAATAACAAAAACGATAATAGTATCATTAACATTATCATCATTATTGTTATCATTATCAGTCTTATTGTTATTTTCGGTATTATTATTATTATCATTAATATTATTGTTATTAATAGTATCATTACTTTTATCATTATCATTATAATAATAATCATTATTGTCATTATTATTATTACTAGCATTATTATCATTACCATTATTAATATAATTATCATAATCATTATTGTTGTCATTTTTATTATCATTATAATTAACATTATCATTATTATTGATAGTATTACTAATATGCATCATTGCTATCATTATTATTGATATCAATATTACTAATATTATCATCCTCCTTAATGTGATTATTATTCTTATGTTTGTTGTCATTACTATTATTATTATTGTCATCATTTATATCATCATATTTTATCATCACTATTATCTTTGTGATCCTTTATAATACTATAATTATCATTATTATTTCTATTATTGCTACTTTTGCAATGATTTTTGTCAGTGTCATTATAATAATTGCGATGATATTTTTTCATCATTACTATCATTATTATCATTATCATTACTGTTATCATTATTACTATCATTATGCTTATCATCATTATTATACTACCATCATCATTAATTTGAAATCTCAGAAATAGGATGATATTTTCAAGTTCAATAGCATTCACGAACAGGTGACAACAAACCACAAAAGTGTCCCTTCTAAGTTTATAACGATTCTTGCTGTATGTAATTATGTGGCGTTGCATTATTTCCACCCAGAGGTCTAGATTCAATTTGTTAGTGAAATCTTCAGACTTCTTTCCCTCAGTTCTAGTTGCCACCGGTATAGTCAAGAGCTTTTGATTTTCTATAACCTGATAATTGATTTTCTATAACCTGATAATCTCTTCCTGCAGCAAATGATATGGATAGCTTATCTAAGTCTGTTTCACACACTCGATAATCATTTAATATCACACTATCGATCATTATGGCCTCCTTTTACTTACCTAAAATAACCAAAACTGTATTTCTTGCCTCTATTAATCACAAGGTATGTCAAAATTTCAGACAGGTGTATGTGTGTCTGTGTATACTACCCTCCTATGATTTTTAAACATAGTGCTTTGCTGTTTTTATCCCTGCTATTTCAAACAGTTTCTAGCGGATGTGCGAGGCTATATTATGACGCCGCTGCTCGCCTTCCCTCTCGCTTAATCTGCTGCATTCACTAACGCTTTTGTCACAAAGCACTTTACACAAAGAAGACTCGACAGATTTATCGTTCTTATACGTTATATAACCATTACGGAACAACTATTCTTGCACGCTGTATGTCAATGCTTCTTTTGGTCATTTCAGGTCTTCCTTTGTAAGCAACTTCCAAGTGTTATCAGGGTCCATTTTTTTTTTCTTTTTTTCTTTTTAATTTCCTCTACATGTTTATTGCATCTGTCTTATTCTTGCCACGAAGATGAGCCCTCAAAGCTAAGCTGATACGCCTGAGGTATTCTTTTCCAAGTGTTTCTGTAATTTCCTTTTTTCTTCGCATTCTAATATTCACAGGAATCTGTACCCTTCAGACGTCACCTCGCTCACCTTCTCCTTGATGGGTCTCTGAATCTCTTCTGTTTTTCACACTTTTCGCGCTTCAGCACCAAAACCCCGCACTTCCATATTAACAAACTGTATACCTGTATATCTCATATCTCTTCGCTTACTCTCTGCACTGCTGCAACCTTCCTATTCTTTCCACGAAAGTTTAGGACATCCATAAATCATAGGTAATTGACCTTAGAATTATCACTACTAAATAAATAGCCTGTTCTCCTTTATTTCAGATCGTCTGTAATGGGTACCATACAGTGACAAAAAATAGAGGGGGTAAGATATCACCTAGGGGCCGGATTCACTAACATACGATCGTAACGCATTTACCAGCGGTCATTTACCATTGCATTTACCAGTGATGGCAGAAATGGTAATTTGGATCAGCTGAGTTACAATCGTAAATCATCTCATTCTAATGGTAGCCGACAGAGGGCTCTGGTAAAGCAATTCCTCCAATCAGCGAGCGCCATACATAATCTTTTAGGTTCCTTCGGCCAATCACGTAACATGTAAACAGAACTAGACGCATTGAGATTGTTTTAATAATCGTCAAAGCTAAAACAGTATTTAAGCATATGTAGAAAAAATATATATTAATTTGATTATATTCGCCATGTTGGATATTTATTTACTGTATACAGATATGAACCAATACAAACACTGTTATATTAATATATTATTGTTTACCTCAAACCAGAGACAGTCCAAACAGCCTTTTATTTATATATTTTTCATAATTGTTAAACAAAGAGCCGGACCAAACATTTTTTTTTGTCGTAATTTCTGTTATTTTTGTATATTGTCATTATCCTTATTATTATTATCATTGTTAATATTGTAATTGTTTATTATTATTATTATTATTATTATTATTATTATTATTATTGTGGATATTATCATTATGATTATCATCTATCGCTATCAACATTTTAGTCATTACTATTATTAACATCATCATTATTATTATTATTGATTTTATAATTATTATTATGACTACCTTATCATCATTATTATTTTTGTTATCATTATTATCACTATTATCATTAGTTATTATTTTTGTTATTACTTTTACTATTATTATTATTATTGTTCTCATTATTCTTATTATTATCCCTATTATTATCATTATCATCCATGTTATTGTTATTGTTATCATCATTATCATTAACACATTACAATAATTTCTATTATCATTATCCTCATCATCAATACTTCCACTATTCATATTACTATTTTTATCATCATTATTTTCATCAACATTGTAATTATTATCATCATTATAATGATTATTGTTATTGTTATTTCATCCATTATTACCATCAATAATAGCATTGTTGTAATTGTTTTATTAAATTAACATTATCATAAATACTATAATTTATGCAGAGTCTTAATTATCATTACCATTGTTTATTTCACATCATTACCCTTAGTATTCTTCTTAACACAAGATATACTCTAATTCAAATATTTCACACAACTAGTCTATGCTCTATACTCTAGGATTTAGTTGTCATTTTGTTCATTCATAATTCTAACCCTTATATACACCTATGCAGTCATACATTCACGTACTCAGTTCATCATATTCTTCTTACACCAAAGTCTCTTTTTCTTATTTATATTCACAAAGGTATCGGAGTCTTTTGAAGTCCTTTCCTGTCTTAAACAATGCTGCAGACGATAGAACGAGTGGGGGGGAGGGTGTAAAGAAGAGGTGGAGCGGGGGGGGGGGGTAGGGAGGGAAGGGGAAAAGGGGAGATAAGAAACAAAAGCAACAGCTGTTTGTGGCAGTTGCTACGTATAAAGGAAAAGCAAACGAGGGAGTTGGCAACTGTTTTTATAGATTTTTGCGTTTCGTTTTATGGTAATACATTCATTGTATATTTATATATATATGTACGTATATATAACTGTCACGAACACGTCCCACACACACACACATCCACACACACAAACACACACACACACAGACACATACATACATACATACATATATATATATATATAAATATATATATATATATATATATATATATATATATATATATATATATATATATATATATATATATATATATTTGCACACACACACACACACACACACACACACACACACACACACACACACACACACACACACACACACACACACACACACACACGCACTCACACACACACACACACACACACACACACACACACTCACACACATACACACACTGACACACACACACACACACACACACACACACACACACACACATATATATATATATATATAGATAGATAGATAGATAGATAGATAGATAGATAGATACAGATATTTGTACTCACACACATACTCACAAACACACACACTAACACACACATATATATGTATATATTGATATTTATACACACACACACTCAGACACACACACACACATACACACACACACATACACACAGACACACACACACACACACACACACACACACAAACATGTATATATATATGTATGTATGTGTGTGTGTTTATATATATACTGCTTATACTGTATATAAACGCTTGCTATCGGTCCGTTTGTTCTAACTGTGCAAGGCCCGACCCAATGAGCATTCATTATACGGACATGCATATACGCTGAAATAAATGCATGTCTATCAGTCTGGATATACATAAATAGATAAATATATATGTGCCTGATGGAAGGAGAGTTATGCATTAAGTTTGTGCATATGCATATCTGTACATACCGGCCTTACAACACTAATTAGGGAAACATGGCTTCACTGTAAAAGGAAATAAAGAGAGGATAACAATACAGAAGATGAAGAAATACAAATAAAACAAAAACCCAAATTAAATGAAAAATTAAATAAACACAAACCACATGAAAGGAAAAATCAACAAAATTTCAATACTAATAAAGCACATTATTTTACATTCAGCACAACAAATTATAGAGCCTCACCCGCCCGTCTTTGATGAACAGCGCCGCATAACTCGAGTGGCTCGTCTCACCTGGCCGTTGTCCCCCAAGCATCCACGACCTCATAAACACGGGCGCCTCACCTCACCTCTCGCCGTCGCGTCACCTGACAGACTGACCAATTAGAGCTTCCGCCTCCTGTCACGCGCGTCAGATGACAGACAATCTCGACAATTATCTTAATATCAGTCACGGGAATTGAAGGCTGAGAGAGTCTCGTCGGATTATTGGTGGGTGATAAGGGGGGAGGGGAGGGGAGGGGGTTAGGAGGATGTGGGGGGGGGTCTCGTCGGATTATTGGTGGGTGATAATGGGGGGGGGAGGGGAGGGAGGGGGTTAGGAGGATGTGGGGGGGGGGGGGAAGGGGGAAGGAAAGGTTGGGTGTTGGGGGGAGGAAAGCAGAGGGGGAGGGGGAATGGGTAGGGGAGTCCAGATAAGGGGCAAGGGGGTAGGAGGGTAGAGGGTAAGGGGGAGATAAGCGAATACCGGATAAGGAGTAGGAGAATAGAGGATAAGGGGCAAGAGATAAGGCAATACCGGGGACAGGGTGATAACGTAAGTACAGGTTAAGGAAAAGGGGATAAAGAGTAGGAGAATAAAAACGAAGGAGAGCCGTGGGAGGAAATACAGACGAAGGGGTAAGGGTTAGAAAGAAGTAAGGGATGGGAAGGGAGGTAGGAGGAGGTATGAGAAAGCAGGAGGAGGTATGAGGAAGCAGGAGGTAGGAGGTAACAGGAGGAGGTATGAGGAAGCAGGAGGAGGTATGAGGAAGCAGGAGGAAGCAGGAGGAGGTACGAGGAAGGAGGAGGAGGTAGGAGGAGGTATGAGGAAGCAGGAGGAGGTAGGAGGAGGTAGGAGGAAGCAGGAGGAAGCAGGAGGAGGTATGAGGAAGCAGGAGGAGGTAGGAGGAAGCAGGAGGAGGTAGGAGGAGGTATGAGGAAGCAGGAGAAGGTATGAGGAAGCAGGAGGAAGCAGGAGGAAGCAGGAGGAAGCAGGAGGAGGTAGGAGGAAGCAGGAGGAGGCATGAGGAAGCAGTAGGAGGTAGGAGGAAGCAGGAGGAGGTAGGAGGAAGCAGGAGGAGGTATGAGGAAGCAGGAGGAGGTAGGAGGAGGTATGAGGAAGCAGGAGGAGGTAGGAGGAGGCTGGAGGAGGCACGAAGGAGTCAGGGCATCAGGAGTAAAGGACAGGATCAAGCAGGAACTCACAACAGGAAATCACAACAGGAAATCACAACAGATTCCCGATGTTGACGCATCTGTCGACACCTTCCGCTCTCTATCGCGTGGCACAGGTTGGGACGATGACGTAATATTCGAGTAATGTTTACTGCTATTTGTAGACTTTGGAATAGATTGCCTTCAGAGATTGTAACTTCTTCGACTCTTGATCAATTTAAAACGTCAGCTACCATGTTTTTCTTACGTAATTAGCTGACATTCTTTTATTCATTCTTTCTTAACTGTATCTTGACCTGCACTGACACCTTTGGTGGTATATATCTCGATTTTTTTTTCAGTGTGGCTCATTATATAGCTTAATATAATAATAATAATGATAATAATAATTCTTGAACAATTCCTCTTGATATTCTGAAACTCCTCCTTCTGTTGTAATTAAGTCTTCGGGCTCAATAAAAAAAAAGGAAAGAAGAAAGAAAAAAGTCTAAAAGAGTCAAAGAGAATACATCTTAACTTCAAGTTGAGAAAAAAAGGACGAGAAGAAAAACACAAAAGAGAAATAAAAAAGAACGAGAGAGAGAGAAAAAAAAAGGAAAATGAAAAACAAAAACAGAAAAGTAAAAAACAAAGAACAAAGAACCTCATGTCAGATAAGAATCGTCCACAAACTCTTCATCACACTCTGAATTTT
>NC_091552.1:3291010-3293510 GCF_042767895.1 Penaeus vannamei
CGACGAAGAAAAAAAAGAAGAAGCAGAAGTAAAGAATAAGCAGAAACCCGAAGAAGAACAACAAAACAAAACGACGAAGAAGAAAAAGAAGAAGCAGAAGTAAAGAATAAACAGAAACCCGAAGAAGAAACACAGCAAAACGACGAAGAAGAAAAAGAAGAAGCAGAAGTAAAGAATAAACAGAAAACCCGACGAAGAAACACAACAAAACGACGAAGAAGAAAAAGAAGAAACAGAAGTAAAGAATAAAAAGAAACCCGAAGAAGAAACACACAAAACGACGGAGAAAGAAAACGCAGTAATTCCCCCAGAAAAGAAGAAACGGAAGAAGTAAAAGCTAAACAGAAGACCGAAGAAGAAACACACAAAACGACGAAGAAGAAAAAGAAGAAGCAGAAGTAAAGAATAAACAGAAACCCGAAGAAGAACAACAAAACAAAACGACGAAGAAGAAAAAGAAGAAGCAGAAGTAAAGAATAAACAGAAACCCGAAGAAGAAACACACAAAACGACGAAGAAGAAAAAGAAGAAGCAGAAGTAAAGAATAAACAGAAAACCCGACGAAGAAACACAACAAAACGACGAAGAAGAAAAAGAAGAAGCAGAAGTAAAGAATAAACAGAAAACTCGAAGAAGAAACACAACAAAACGACGAAGAAGAAAAAGAAGAAGCAGAAGTAAAGAATAAACAGAAACCCGAAGAAGAAACACAACAAAACGACGAAGAAGAAAAAGAAGAAGCAGAACTAAAGAATAAACAGAAAACCCGAAGAAGAAACACAAAACGACGAAGAAGAAAAAGAAGAAGCAGAAGTAAAGAATAAGCAGAAACCCGAAGAAGAACAACACAACAAAACGACGAAGAAGAAAAAGAAGAAGCAGAAGTAAAGAATAAACAGAAAACCCGAAGAAGAAACACAACAAAACGACGACGAAGAAAAAGAAGAAGCAGAAGTAACGAATAAACAGAAAACCCGACGAAGAAACACAACAAAACGACGAAGAAGAAAAAGAAGAAGCAGAAGTAAAGAATAAACAGAAAACCCCAAGAAGAAACACACAAAACGCCGGAGACATTCCCCCAAGACGCTGTAAACTGCAAGGTCTATCCCCGGCCTTATTGCCTTCATAACTGTCTTGACTTGATTATACGGACGCGCTATTGTACGCCAAGGGGACAGCAAACGCCCCTCGTGACGCTCCGACTCCAGAAAGGACACAGGGGGGGATCAGCCGCCAGGTGAGCGTTGTGACATGCGATCTACCCCGAGCGAAATTCGGGGAAATGTCCCCTCATTCCGGGGTCAATAGAGGGACACGAGCTTCGGGGGTGGGGGGGGGGGGAGAACGAGGACCGCCTGCAGTGGGGGATGGGGGTGGGGGGGGACGGGGACGCTCTCGTGCCGGGCGAGAAATGGCGAGAGTTCCCGAGATGCTATAATCGCCAACGACGTATGAAAACTTCGGAGAGGGGATAAAAAGAGGAGGAGGAGGAAAAGGGTGATAAGAAGTAGATATTAGGTGATAAGAAGTAGATATAAGAAGTAGATATTACAAGTAGATAGTAGGTCCTTTTGCAGGCACAGACGCACACCAATAGACAGACATATAGATGGATAATTAGAAACAGACAGACATATGGGGATAGATAGGTAGATAGATACATACATATATACATACATCACGCATATACACATACATACATACATACATATAAACGTACATACATAAATACATACAAACATACATACATACATACATATAGACGTACATACATAAATACATACAAACATACATACATCCATACATATAGATGTAACTACATAGATACATACAAACATACAAACATACAAATAGATAGATATTTAGATAGCTAAATCAACAGATATATAGATCAATATATGAATAAAAAGACAGATGCAATAGCTAGATAAGTAGATAGATAAATAGACAAACAGATAGATAAGCAGGACAAAGATAGATGGATAGATAGTCAGATAAGCAGATAGAGAGATAAGTACATATACACAAGCAGATAAAAGGGTAGTAACTCTGCCGAACAATTAATGTAGACCAAAATAAATGTAAGGTAATCGTATATATAAATAGATAGAATGAGAGACAAACAAAAAGATAAGTGATAAAAATGGTCAAAGCAAACGTACTCTCCTCAAGCCCACAAAACAACTATTTCAACATTAGAACTTCATTTTTCCTTTTTAAAACTTCGAAGATCAAGATTTAGGATCTCGAACTCTCATTCTTTTTTGTGGTTTTCTCGCGTTCTTTTCCTTTTCTTTCCCACTTTCTTTTTCTTTAGTACTCTTCTCTGATTCTGCCTATCTCTATTTCTTTCTTTCTCTCTCTCTCTTCCTCTCTCCTTCTCTCTCTCTCTCTCTCTCTCTCTCTCTCTCTCTCTCTCTCTCTCTCTCTCTCTCTCTCTCTCTCTCTCTCTCTCTCTCTCCTCTCTCACTCCTCCCATCCTCTCCTCTTTTCTCGC
>NC_091552.1:3321010-3323510 GCF_042767895.1 Penaeus vannamei
TATACCCATACACACATATATATATATATCTAACTTTCTTCATATAAATATATATATATGTGCACTGTGGGTTTTTCTACCATATATATATATAGAAATATTTATATATATTTATATTTATACCCAATATGAAAAAATGATAATGAACAGTGTGTGTGTGTGTGTGTGTGTGTGTGTATGTGTGTGTGTGTGTGTGTGTGTATACATGTGTATACATGTGTATATGCATATCATTCTGTAAATCTATAGCAAGTCTAAACATAATTGTGTGTTTAACGACCATGTATATATCTCAACTAACATAGCCATTTATATTTTATCCAGTCAAAAAATTGAACTCTATACTCCTTTCCTTAGCAATAAACATAATTATCTAAACGAACAATAATCTCAACTAATATATATATATATATATATATATATATATATATATATATATATATATATATATATATATATATATATAGATATACATAAAACAGATTCGAGACCCTGACAACTAGTCTATCATTGTTCTTTCCATGATTTTTTCTAAGACATAACTATTACCTTTCCTTTCATCTTTACATTTTCCCTGTCTCACACTTCATTCTAATAACTAATTCAATTCTTAAACTATTCACTGATACTACCAGAACTACCACCTACGACTACTTCAGTTGTATCCACAGACCGCTAAAATAACTGAATAAATAACAAATAATCCCTATCAACAAAGCATTATGGGGTGTTGTTCTTGTCGCATTTTCTCAATTATTTCTCTCTGTACACAGGAGGAAGGCAAGGACTCATCTCAATTATCACATATCAATACAAAGGGATTTAGCAATTACGTTAATTCACTTATCAAGTATCGCAATCTGTAATATCAGGGTAAAACATGACTTCAAATACCAGAGCTAAATTTATCTCTACACAGGAGGAAGGCTGGGATTCGTCCGATGAGCAATTGTTAAAATAACATTGCTATCACTCAAATTAATTGTTAATATTTAAACTCACAATAATTTATAAGGATTATAATCTACTCTATTGGTTATGTACATCTTTGCTAGAACCAATGTGCCTTTACAATGTATAATAATATATAAACACACATACATATATATATACACACAAACACACACACACACACACACACACACACACACACACACACACACACACACACACACACACACACACACACACACACACACACACACACACACACAGCTGTAAAGTCGAATTGATCAGCTATGAAAATACCTCAATTGGATTACTTTTTTTTATATAAGAGAAAAAGAACGAAAGAGGAAAATGAACGAGAGACAGTAATAGTAAGAGAGAGAGAGAGAGAGAGAGAGAGAGAGAGAGAGAGAGAGAGAGAGAGAGACAGAGACAGAGACAGAGACAGAGACAGAGACAGAGACAGACAGAGACAGAGACAGAGACAGAGAGAGAGACAGAGACAGAGACAGAGACAGAAACAGATAGACAGATAGACAGAGACAGAGACAGAGACAGAGACAGAGACAGAGACAGAGACAGAAACAGAAACAGAAACAGAGAGAGACAGAGAGATAGCGAGAGAAAGAGAGAAAGAGACATCAAACACCTTCAAAAGGAAAAGGGCTTCCTTGGCCGCCAGATGGGGAAACGGAACCGCCGTGGCCACATTCACCTCCAATCGTGTGTGACAAGAGGATCCAGCAGGTGCAAAGATTCACGTCTTTGAATGCGGGGCCGGATTCTACATGGTGGTGAGACGACGGTGACAAAAAGATAGGGAGAGGAATCTTTTAATTTTTTTTTTTTTTTTTTTTTTTTTTTTTGTATTTTGGAAATGTAGTAGTAGGAGAAAGATTGTCTTTATAAAGAGGATCTTCTTTTGTGTATGCTTTTGTGTATGTTTGTATATAAATGTATAATGTTTATATCTGTCTGCCTGTGTTTCTGTCAGTCAAGTTATATGTGTTTCTATTTATCTATCTAACTATTCATCTTTCCATCTATCCTGCTACCTAGCTTCATACATACATAAGTGCACACACACACAATATATATATATATATATATATATATATATATATATATATATATATATATATATATATATATGAAAGATGGAATAATGCAGTGGCCACATTGATATGAATATATATCCTCTCCAAAAGGGATTCGAACCCCCCACCGCCGTTGCAAGAGACTTGCAAGACGGTCACTCTAACCACTGATACACGACCCACTAATAGAAGCGTGCAACTAGGAGCTAACTAGCATCCATAGGCATTACCGAACCACTCATACATGAGTAAGTAAAGCGAAGTTTTACATACACTCCCCGTGGGCACTCGGTATATATAGAAAGATCAGTTCAAATCCCAAATCCCAAGTAGTATTCATAACAGTAATAGTAATAGCAAAAGTAGTGTTCATTAATAGCAGTAGCAGCAGTAGTTACAGAAGCAGCAGAAGTAGTAATAGTATAATTTACAGTAATAGTCTTTACAGTTTTATC
>NC_091552.1:3378510-3383510 GCF_042767895.1 Penaeus vannamei
TAACAATACTGACAATAACAGCAATGGTAACGATAATAGTAAAGATAATGGTAATGAGGACAATGGCTATAAAATGACAACAATAATAATGATAATACTACTAATGATAAAGATGATGAATGATACAACTACTACTGTCTGTCTGTCTACCTACTACGACTAATAATAACATTAATGATAACAATAACAACAGTAAGAACAAGAACAATAACAAGAATAATGACAACAATACTAACAATGATAATGATAATGTTCTTTCTAGTTGGCCAGAACAATAACTTCATTCACTCACAAATTCCTTCTTTTTCTCCTCTTCCTTTCATTACAGAAGGTTCTTGTTATAGCTTGCTCTTGAGTAATAGGATGTGCAGTTAGGGTCGAAATTAGAATGCTCTGCAAAATATCTCCTTCCATTTGTATGCCTTTTTTTTATAAATGAAAATTTTGCATGCTGTTATTCCGATGTCATGGCCTGTTATGAGAATGGTCATTGCATTACCTGAGTGATAATAAAGGTGATAACATACAGAAACAAACGCACACACAAAGACGCACACAAAAAACACATACACACAAAAAACATACATACACAAAAACACACTCACAAAAACAGACACAAAAACACACACATAAAGAAAAACACACAAAAATGAATACACACACACACAAAAAAAACACACACACACACACAAAGCACACATACACTAGAACACACACACAAAAACACACACACACACGAAAATACACACAAAAACACACGCACACACACAAACACAAAGATACACACGCACACACGCACACACAAAGATACACACACACACACACACACACAAAGATACACACGCACACACACACACAAACGACACACGGAACACCAGACCCACAACCGGCGCACACAAACCCCCTTTTCTTCTCCTCCTTCCCTCTCTTCCTCCCCTTTTCTTCTCCTCCTTCCCTCTCTTCCTCCCCTTTTCTCCTGCAACTGCAAGGACAATCTCCACTGGAATCGGGTGTTGCATCTCTCACTATCAAGCTTGCTCATTATACCAAGTTTCCCGCTCGAGACTCGGCCAGACGGCGCACCATCCCGAAGCTCTCCGCTGTCTCCATATTCGGAAGCTCTCCGCTGTCTCCATATTCGTAACTCGTGTTGTTTACAAAAAAGTCTTCGAGTGTAATCTCGTTTTCACGTTTTTTGAAGACTTGGTATTTTTTTGCCGTCTTGGCGAACGTCGGAGTCGGGACTGCTTTTTGGGATTTCAGGGATATAATTTATCCTTTTTTTTTGTTTCTTCTTCCTTTTATTCGTGTTTTTTTTTTTTTTTTTTTTTTTTTTTGGGGGGGGGGGGTAGGGTAGGGTAGGATTTCAGGGTATAATTCATCCTTTTTTTTCTTCCTTTTTTTCGTTTTATTTTTTTTTTGGGGGGGGTAGGGTAGGGATGGGTGGGCGGGGGGGGTTATTTTCCTGTTCTCTAGTCTGGTTCTTTATCGTCTTTTGATTAAATTTCCTGCGATTGGCTTTGAAAAAAGAGGGGGCAAGAAAGGACAAGAAAAGGAATGAAAGAAAGAAAGAAGAAAGAAGAAAAATAGAAAGAAATTAGAAAGAAAAAATAGAAAGAAAGAAAAAAGAAAAAATAGAATGAAAAAAGAAAGAAAGAAAGAGAGAGAGAGAGAGAAAGAAAAGAAAACAGAAAGAAAAAGAAAAAATAGAAAGAAAAAGAAAGAAAAAAAGAAAAAGAAAAAAAAAAGCGAAGACATTTATCTACTTCTTCAACTTTCACCATCACGAGGGGTACGAACGACAAACTTAAATCTACGAGCCTACTTTCTTCCTCTTTACGCCTTTTTCCCCTTTCTCAGAAGAATCATGTTGTTTCTCTGTATTTCTTATGTGCTCTGCATGTTTGCGCAATTCCGGTGATAAAGATTCGGAAGACGAAGTGCTGGGACTCGGAGACGGCGCCCTTCGTTTGGCTCAAGAGGGGAAGGAAGGAAGGGGGTGAGGGGAGGGAGGGAAGGGGGTGAGGGGAGGGAGGGAAGGGTGAGGGGAGGAGGGAGGTAGAGAGGGGAGATGGGGAGGAGGGAGGTAGAGAGGGTGGAAGGGAGGTAGGAGGTAGAGAGGGGAGAAGAGAGGGAGGGGGAGAGATGGGGTGAAGGGAGGGAGGGAAGGGAGGAGGGAGGAGAGAGGGAGGAGGGAGGTAGAGAGGGGGAGGAGGGAGGGAGAGAAGAGAGGGAGAGGAGAGGAGGGAGGAGTAGAGGGGAGAAGGGAGGTAGAGAGGGAGAGATGGGGAAGAAGGAAGGGGGGGAGGAAGTGAAGATAGGGGAGAATGGAGGTAGAGAAGGGAGATGGGAGGGAGGGAGGGAGAGAAGAGAGGGAGAGGGGTGGAAAGGGGAAAGGGAGATAGAGAGGGAGAGATGGGGGAGAAGGGAGGAAGAGGAGTAAGGGAGGAAAGTGGAAAAGGGAGGTAGAGATGGGAGATGGGGGACAAGGAGGAGGGAGGCAAAGAGGGGATTGGGTGAAGGGAGAGGTGGGGGAGAAGGGAGAAGGAAAGGAGGGAGGCCAAAAGGGAGAGACTTGGGTGAGGGGAGAGGATAGAGGGGGGGAGAGAAAAGGAGAGGAGATGGGAGATAGAGACAGGGGATTGGGTGAGGGAGAGATGGGGAGGGGAGAAGGAGAGGGAGAGAGGGAAGGGAAAGGAAAGATGGAGGCAGAGAGGAGAGAGAATGAGGGGAGAGAGGAAGGTGGCAGACAGAGAGGTTCTTGGATGTGGGGAAAGGAAGGAAAGAAAGAATGGAAAGATAGAAGACAGAGAGGAGTGAGAGGGGAATCGGGTTAGGGTAGAGGAGGGGAAAAGCAAGAAATTGGGGACTGGATGGTGGAGAGAGGGGCATGACTAAGGCCAAACTCTTCCGTGGGAAGGAGTAGAGGTCAGAAGCCGGAGTGGGGGTTGGGAACTGGAGGTAGGGAACTGGGGGTAGGGAACGGGGGTGGGGAATGGGGGTAGGGAACTGGGGTAGGGAACGGGGGTAGGGAACTGGGGTAGGGAACTGGGGTAGGGAACTGGGTAGGGAACTGGGGGGGGAACTGGGGTAGGGAACTGGGGGCAGGGAACTGGGGGGAGGGAACTGGGGGTAAGGAACTGGGGGTAGGGAAGTGGGGGTAGGGAACGGGGGGTAGGGAACTGGGGGTAGGGAACTGGGGGTAGGGAACTGGGGGTAGGGAACTGGGGGTAGGGGCAGGGAGTAGGCAGGGTATTGGGTACCGCCCCTCCCGCCGGCGACACTGACGAAGGGAAGGCCATTATGCCGGCAACACTCCGGGCGCTGCCAAGAAGGAGAGAGAATGAAAACAGTCGCAAAAATATAGAGGTAAGAAATACTCTCTCTTGCCGTGACACTTTACAAGATATATGGTGACCTGTTGGCGAGTCACGTGACAGAGGAGGTGACCTCGGGTGCTCATTCAGAACATGAACGTAAATTTACCGACATTTTTCCTCAAGAAAGGCTACAATTTCTGAATTTTCTTCGCGTGATAAAGAATAAGAATAGCAAGTTATACTAACAAGCGGGAACATAGTAAGTAAGAATATAATGGCAGTAAGAATAGGATGATGGTAATGAGAAAGATGATTGTGATAATAAATGATGATAATGATATAAGCAAGATGATGATAATAACGATAAACCAGAAATAGAAAATGATATCATGATCCTCATTTTCATTATCATTATCATCATCATTATCACCTTCATCATCATCATCATTATCATCATTATCTCCATCATTATTATCATCATTATCATCATCATTATCATCATCATTATCATCATCATTATCATCATTATCATCATCATTATCGTAATCATTATCATCCTTATCATCATTATCATCATCATCATCATTATCACCATCATTATCACCATCAATTATCATCATCATCATTATCATCATCATCATTATCACCATCAATTATCATCATCATCATTATCATCATCATCATTATCATCATCTTTCACCTCTCATTATCCATATCATCATCATTATTATCATCATTATCATTATCATCATTATCATCATCATCATCATCATTATCATAATCATTATCATCATCATCTTTCACCTCTCACCCCCCCCCCTTTCCCTGGGATATGAAATGTAATAACTCCTAAAATGTTTTTTTTTTTTTCTCTCTCCACTAACTCGATTCATTATCATTCCTGCCACACTTCGCTCTTCCAACTCTCACCACTTCTTTTCCTTTGTGTTGAATCCTCTTCTATTTATTCCCTTTCGTATTAGATCCTCTATTTTCTTATTCTCTCCTTCGGTCTTCCATTTATTGTTTCTTTTTGATCCCCCCTTTTTTTTTTAATCTTATTCTCTGCTTCGTTCTTCCGTTTATTGTTGCTTCTTGATCCTCTTTTTTTTCTTATTCTCTCCTTCGTTCTTCCGTTTATTGTTTCTTTTTGATCCCCCTTTTTTTTTATCTTATTCTCTGCTTCGTTCTTCCGTTTATTGTTTCTTTTTGTTCCTCTTTTTTTTCTTATTCTCTGCTTCGTTCTTCCATTTATTGTTACTCCCTGATCCTCTTTTTTTCTTATTCTCTGCTTCGTTCTTCCATTTATTGTTTCTTTTTGATCCCCCCTTTTTTTATCTTATTCTCTGTTTCGTTCTTCCGTTTATTGTTTCTTTTTGTTCCTCTTTTTTTCTTATTCTTGCTTCGTTCTTCCATTTATTGTTTCTCCCTGATCCTCTTTTTTCTTATTCTCTCCTTTGTTCTTCCGTTTATTGTTTCTCCCTGATCCTCTTTTTTTTCTTATTCTCTCCTTCGTTCTTCCATTTAGTTTCTCCCTGATCCTCTTTTTTTTCTTATTCTCTCCTTCGTTCTTCCATTTATTGTTTCTTCCTGATCCTCGTTTTTTCTTATTCTCTCCTTCGTTCTTCCATTTATTGTTTCTCCCTGATCCTCTTTTTTTCTTATTCTCTCCTTCGTTCT
>NC_091552.1:3396010-3406010 GCF_042767895.1 Penaeus vannamei
CAAGAAGTCCCCTCTTTGTGGCGGGGTCTTGGAAGTGGGGCGGGCAAGAAGTCCCCTCTTCGTGGCGGGGTCTTGGAAGTGGGGCGGGCAAGAGGTCCCTCTTTGTGGCGGGGTCTTGGAAGTGGGGCGGGCAAGAAGTCCCCTCTTTGTGGCGGGGTCTTGGAAGTGGGGTGGGCAAGAAGTCCCCTCTTCGTGGCGGGGTCTTGGAAGTGGGGCGGGCAAGAAGTCCCCTCTTTGTGGCGGGGTCTTGGAAGTGGGGCGGGCAAGAAGTCCCCTCTTTGTGGCGGGGTCTTGGAAGTGGGGCGGGCAAGAAGTCCCCTCTTTGTGGCGGGGTCTTGGAAGTGGGGCGAGCAGAGTCCTCTTTGTGGCGGGTCTTGGAAGTGGGGCGGGCAAGAAGTCCCCTCTTTGTGGCGGGGTCTTGGAAGTGGGGCGGGCAAGAAGTCCCCTCTTTGTGGCGGGGTCTTGGAAGTGGGGCGGGCAAGAAGTCCCCTCTTTGTGGCGGGCAAGAAGTCCACTCTTTGTGGCGGGGTCTTGGAAGTGGGGCGGGCAAGAAGTCCCCTCTTTGTGGCGGGGTCTTGGAAGTGGGGCGGGCAAGAGGTCCCTCTTTGTGGCGGTGTCTTGGAAGTGGGGCGGGCAAGAAGTCCCCTCTTTGTGGCGGGGTCTTGGAAGTGGGGCGGGCAAGAAGTCCCCTCTTTGTGGCGGGGTCTTGGAAGTGGGGCGGGCAAGAAGTCCCTCTTTGTGGCGGGGTCTTGGAAGTGGGGCGGGCAAGAAGTCCCCTCTTTGTGGCGGGGTCTTGGAAGTGGGGCGGGCAAGAAGTCCCCTCTTTGTGGCGGGGTCTTGGAAGTGGGGCGGGCAAGAAGCCCCCTCTTTGTGGCGGGGTCTTGGAAGTGGGGCGGGCAAGAAGTCCCCTCTTTGTGGCGGGGTCTTGGAAGTGGGGCGGGCAAGAAGTCCCCTCTTTGTGGCGGGGTCTTGGAAGTGGGGCGGGCAAGAAGCCCCCTCTTCGTGGCGGGGTCTTGGAAGTGGGGCGGGCAAGAAGTCCCTCTTTGTGGCGGGGTCTTGGAAGTGGGGCGGGCAAGAAGTCCGCTCTTTGTGGCGGGGTCTTGGAAGTGGGGCGGGCAAGAAGTCCCCTCTTTGTGGCGGGGTCTTGGAAGTGGGGCGGGCAAGAAGTCCCCTCTTTGTGGCGGGGTCTTGGAAGTGGGGCGGGCAAGAAGTCCGCTCTTTGTGGCGGGGTCTTGGAAGTGGGGCGGGCAAGAAGTCCCCTCTTTGTGGCGGGGTCTAGGAAGTGGGGCGGGCAAGAGGTCCCCTCTTTGTGACGGGGTCTTGGAAGTGGGGCGGGCAAGAAGTCCCCTCTTTGTGGCGGGGTCTTGGAAGTGGGGCGGGCAAGAAGTCCGCTCTTTGTGGCGGGGTCTTGGAAGTGGGGCGGGCAAGAAGTCCGCTCTTTGTGGCGGGGTCTTGGAAGTGGGGCGGGCAAGAAGTCCCCTCTTGGTGGCGGGGTCTTGGAAGTGGGGGGGGCAAGAAGTCCCCTCTTTGTGGCGGGGTCTTGGAAGTGGGGGCGGGCAAGAAGTCCCCTCTTTGTGACGGGGCAAGAAGTCCCCCTCTTTGTGGCGGGGTCTTGGAAGTGGGGCGGGCAAGAAGTCCCCTCTTTGTGGCGGGGTCTTGGAAGTGGGGGCGGGCAAGAAGTCCGCTCTTTGTGGCGGGGTCTTGGAAGTGGGGCGGGCAAGAAGTCCCCCTCTTTGTGGCGGGGTCTTGGAAGTGGGGGCGGGCAAGAAGTCCCCTCTTTGTGGCGGGGTCTTGGAAGTGGGGCGGGCAAGAAGTCCCTCTCTTTGTGACGGGCAAGAAGTCCCCTCTTTGTGGCGGGGGTCTTGGAAGTGGGGCGGGCAAGAAGTCCCCTCTTTGTGGCGGGGTCTTGGAAGTGGGGCGGGGCAAGAAGTCCGCTCTTTGTGGGCGGGGGTCTTGGAAGTGGGGGCGGGCAAGAATGTCCCCTCTTTGTGGCGGGGTCTTGGAAGTTGGGGCGGCAAGAAGTCCGCTCTTTGTGGCGGGGTCTTGGAAGTGGGGCGGGCAAGAAGTCCCCTCTTTGTGGCGGGGTCTAGGAAGTGGGGCGGGCAAGAGGTCCCCTCTTTGTGACGGGGTCTTGGAAGTGGGGCGGGCAAGAAGTCCCCTCTTTGTGGCGGGGTCTTGGAAGTGGGGCGGGCAAGAAGTCCCCTCTTTGTGGCGGGGTCTTGGAAGTGGGGCGGGCAAGAAGTCCCCTCTTTGTGGCGGGGTCTAGGAAGTGGGGCGGGCAAGAGGTCCCCTCTTTGTGACGGGGTCTTGGAAGTGGGGCGGGCAAGAAGTCCCTCTTTGTGGCGGGGTCTTGGGAGTGGGGCGGGCAAGAAGTCCCCTCTTTGTGGCGGGGTCTTGGGAGTGGGGCGGGCAAGAAGTCCCTCTTTGTGGCGGGGTCTTGGAAGTGGGGCGGGCAAGAAGTCCCCTCTTTGTGGCGGGGTCTTGGAAGTGGGGCGGGCAAGAAGTCCCCTCTTTGTGACGGGGTCTTGGAAGTGGGGCGGGCAAGAAGTCCCCTCTTCGTGGCGGGGTCTTGGAAGTGGGGCGGGCAAGAAGTCCCCTCTTCGTGGCGGGGTCTTGGAAGTGGGGCGGGCAAGAAGTCCCCTCTTTGTGGCGGGGTCTTGGAAGTGGGGCGGGCAAGAAGTCCCCTCTTTGTGGCGGGGTCTTGGAAGTGGGGCGGGCAAGAAGTCCCCTCTTTGTGGCGGGGTCTTGGAAGTGGGGCGGGCAAGAAGTCCCCTCTTTGTGACGGGCAAGAAGTCCCCTCTTTGTGGCGGGGTCTTGGAAGTGGGGCGGGCAAGAAGTCCCCTCTTTGTGGCGGGGTCTTGGAAGTGGGGCGGGCAAGAAGTCCCCTCTTTGTGGCGGGGTCTTGGAAGTGGGGCGGGCAAGAAGTCCCCTCTTTGTGGCGGGCAAGAAGTCCCCTCTTTGTGGCGGGCAAGAAGTCCCCTCTTTGTGGCGGGGTCTTGGAAGTGGGGCGGGCAAGAAGTCCCCTCTTTGTGTCGGGGTCTTGGAAGTGGGGCGGGCAAGAGGTCCCTCTTTTCTTGAGGTATTTATAATACGTGGTAATCGGAATCACATCAAGATTGCACCCCCCCTTTTTCATAACAATACCAATAATAATAATCATAATGATAAAACAACAATATTAATAATAATAATGATAATAAAATTATATTCATAATCATTATAGGGATGATAATGCTAATAGTAATCATAATATAAATTATTATGACAATGAAAATGGCAGTACTAATAATAACAATAATGATAGTAATAGTAGTAGTAGTCTCTCTTTCTCTCCTTCTTCTTCTTCTCCCCCCACCTCTCTCTCTCTCTCTCTCTCATTCTTCTTCTTCTCCCCCCACCTCTCTCTCTCTCTCTCTCTCTCCTTCTTCTTTTTCTGCCCCCACCTCTCTCTCTCTCTCCTTCTTCTTCTCCCCCCACCCCTCTCTCTCTCTCTCTCTCTCTCTCTCCTTCTTCTTTTTCTCCCCCTCCCACCTCTCTCTCTCTCTCTCTCTCTCTCTCTCCTTCTTCTTCTCCCCCAATAATAATGGAGATATTCATGGAATTGTGTAGTCTAAGAAATGTGGGTTGTTGTTGTCGAAATGTTTGGGTGGAAAGGATGTTATGTGTCTTTTATATTTTTAGTGATTATCGTTACTATTTTTATGTCATCATTATCATTATGATGATGTCAGTAACAATGTTAACAACTGTAATATAAACGATTATGATAATGATAAAAGAAATATGAATAGGAATAGTTATTGATAATAATCATAAAAGTTGCAACAGTTGCAATAACAAAATTATAACTTCAATAATCAATAATAAATCATGATAAAGCTATAATGATAAAGCTACTATTAATAATGTTAATAATATTGAAGATAATAGTGTTGATAACAATGATACTAGTTTATGATTGTATATAATTAAGAAAGAGCGGCCAAGGTGTATGCATGTCTTTGCCTACATTCGGTACTTGAAGAAATTTAAAGACATGAAGACTACGAAGTCCGTATTTGGCAGTAAATTACAGTTGCTGCTATACAGATTTTACTCCTCGGTGGTTGATTACATTTTGAACATTTTATTTGAACATGTTTATTGTTGCTTATGATTGTTTTGCATGTAATTGCGTGCCCCTTGATTCTTATATTCGTGCTATTTTCGTTTTTATTTTTCGGCGTTTCATTACTTGTTTAATTTTGTAAAAAGTTTATTTATTTCCAGAACTGATGAGGTTTGTATTGCTTTCGTATTATTCTAATCTAGTTCATCCGTGTTTATGGTTTTGGTTTATTAACAAATGTTTAGCTTACATGCAGTTATTGTTTTCATGTTTATTTATCTTTATTTCGTTTCACAAAGGTTTATGCTGATTTTATGCTTCATTTGGTAACTTTTGCATGGTCATTACAAATAGAGACAATCTTTATGCAATCTTTACATATTATGGTAATCGTCACTGCTTGTTCAATGCATAATCAATAGGAGTATAAATGAACATCACGTAAAAAATAAATAATCATACGAATAAATACACGAAGCGTTTTATTTTTTTTATTATTTTTATTGTCTCCATTTTTTTTACAATATTAGCACCAATGATCTTTTTGAAAGAATGATGTAATATTTTGCATGGCTCTTCTTGTCTTACCACAAAAAAATAATTCATTAATCTTATTCTCAAGTAACAAGAATTGTAGAAATGGAAAGAAATATATTGAAATAGGGACACAATATTACTGAAAAATATATAAAAAAGCTATCATTGAGGGGATACTATTCCAAGAATCTCATCACTCTCCTAGCATACTGTTGTGAAGCCTAAGTTATGTGATTTTCAATATGATTTCGATTGCGTGTACTGTGACTAATATACTCGCTATATATATCGACAGAATTGTTATGCAATCTTTCATTATTACGCAAATAATGTTTTAAAAAATAAGGCAATACAAGAAATTCTATTTAAAATCATCTTTAACATACTCTATTCTGTTTATTATGCTTTACATTGTAAATACCTCTTATCCACCAACCAATTGTATTCTCTATGATGCCCTTGATACAGTTATAAAAGTACTCATGATTAAATGCCACAATACACTGAAAATTGTTATTATCATTTTTTTCCCTAAATGAAATTGAAAAGACAGGCCATGTGCTAGGACAGAGGTAAGAAGAATTTCAAATACGCAAAAAAATATATATATTGTAATAATAATAATTGTGCTGTACCATTTTAATACTACTACACGCAATAATCATTCTACAAGACTATAGAGAGGGTGCCGCAGCTGATATTACATCAGTCCTTAACACCATATGAGGGTTATGGACAAGAGCTCTCCCTCAGACAACGTCCCACAACAAGCTCCTCCATGACACACTCCTAAGATCAGTAGCAACTCGAGGTGTCATGGCGTCCCACAGGGCTATTTTGGTGATTGTTCTATAAAAATATAATCATCAAAATCATTATTTTCCATCCTTTTTGAAAATTGAAAAGATCAAAATGATCGACCATATTCACAGAGTATCCGTAACTTTTGTGACGTCGTCAAAATATACTTTTTTTTTTTTTTTTTTTAATACAAAAATAGACTCAGACGCCATGACACCTCCTCGAGTTGCTACTGATCTAGCCTTCCCCACACTCCTAGCTACTTTTCAACGTATGCCATCTATTGAGTGATCGCAACACTTCTCCATTTTGGTTGATATTGATGTAAATAATAGCACTGGTAGCAAAATCACTTCGCTATTGACGTCAGTGGTTATCGTTTCATAGATTCCACGTATTTCATTTTGTCAAGCTATCTTTCGTCCTCTTTGGGTGTTTCTCTGTCTTTCACTGAGTCTCTCTGTCTGTCTGTCTGTCTGTCTGTCTGTCTGTCTGTCTGTCTGTCTCTCTCTCTCTCTCTCTCTCTCTCTCTCTCTCTCTCTCTCTCTCTCTCTCTCTCCTCCCTCCCCCCTCCCCCTATCTCTCACTCCTATATCCATCTCTCTCTCTCTCTCTCTTTCTTTCTCTCTTTCTTTCTCTCTCTTTTTCTCTCTCTCTCTCTCTCTCTTTCTTTCTCTCTCTTTTTCTGACTCTCTCTCTTTCTGACTCTCTCTCTTTCTCTCTCTTTCTTTCTCTCTCTTTCTTTCTCTCTCTTTTTCTGACTCTCTCTCTTTCTGACTCTCTCTCTCTCTCTCTCACTTTCTGTAAGGGTGTATATGAATACATGGATGTGTTTATATCTTCGCATCTATTACTATGTTTTCTTTTTTCTTTAAATCGTGATTTTGTCTCTGTTGTGTGTTTTCTGTTTCCTTGTCTTTTTATGTCTGTTAAAATATCTCTCTCTCCCTCTCTCCTTCTCTCTCTCTCTCTCTCTCTCTCTCTCTCTCTCTCTCTCTCTCTCTCTCTCTCTCTCTCTCCCTCCCCCCCCCTCTCTCTCTCTCCTCCAATTCCCATCCCTTACCTTATCTTCTATTCTCCTGCTGCCCATTTCTTTCCAAAGAATAATGTCGACACACCATTGCATCCGGCACTCTGCATATATCCGCTGTGGTGTTTGTGTGCAGAGCTGCTTCGGGAGGAAGAATAGGAGGAGGAGAAAGAGGAAGAAAAGGAAGACGAGGAAGAGGAAGAAGAAGAGGCACTCTGTATATATCCGTTGTGCTGTTTGTGTGCAGAGCTGCTTCGGGAGGAAGAATAGGAAGAGGAGGAGGAAGAGGAAGAAGAGGCACTCAGCATATATCTGTTGTGCTGTGTATGTGGAGAGGAGGAAGAATTGGAGGAGGAGGAGGAGGAAGAATAGGAAGACGAGGAAGAAGAGGCACTCTGCATATATCCGCTGTGGTGTTTGTGTGCAGAGCTGCTTCGGGAGGAAGAATAGGAAGAGGAGGAGGAGGAAGAGGAAGAATAGGAGAGAGAGGAAGAGGAAGATGCACTCAGCATATATTCGTTGTGTTGTTTGTGTGGAAGATTTGCTGAAGGAGGAAGAATAGGAGGAGGAGGAGGAGGAATAGGAGGAATAGGAGAGAGAGGAAGAAGGAAGAAAAGCACACTGGCATATATGCGCTTGTGCTTGTTTGTGTGCAGGAGCTGCTTCGGGAGGAAGAATAGGAAGAGGAGGGAGGAGGGAGGAATAGGAGAGAGAGGAAGGAAGAAGGAAGGATGCACTCAGTGTATATATGCGTTGGTGCTGCTTGTTGTGAGGAGAGCTGCTGCGGGAGTGAAGAATAGGAAGCAGGAGGAGGACAATGAAGGGGTCAGAAGAATAGGAAGGACGAGGAAGAATAAGAAGAAGAAGAGGCACTCTGTAGCTGCTACTGGGAGGAAGGAAGAATAGGAAGAGGAGGAGGAAGAGGAAGAAAAGGCACTCAGCATATATCTGTTGTGCTGTGTATGTGGAGAGGAGGAGGAAGAATTGGAGGAGGAGGAGGAGGAAGAATTGGAGGAGGAGGAGGAGGAAGAATAGGAATACGAGGAGGCACTCTGCATATATCCGTTGTGCTGTTTGTGTGGAGAGCTGCTTCGGGAGGAAGAATAGGAGGAGAGGAGGAGGAATAGGAGGACGCGGAAGAAGAAGAGGCACTCTGTGGAGAGCATGCTACGGGAGGAAGAATAGGAAGAGGAGGAGGAGGAAGAAGAATAGGAGGAGGACGAGGAATAAGAAGAGGCACTCTGCATATATCCGCTGTGCTGTTTGTGTGGAGAACTGCTTCGGGAGGAAGAATAGGAAGAGGAGGAGGAATAGGAGGACGAGGAAGAAGAGGAAGAAGAAGAGGCACTCAGCATTTATTCATTGTGCTGTGCATGTGGAGAGGAGGAGGAGGACGACGAGGAAGGAGATTGTGTGGAAAGCTGCTACAGGAGGAAGAATTGGAGGAGAGAGGAAGAGGAAGATGCACTCATCATATAGCCATGGTGCTGCTTGTGTGGAGAACTGTTACGGGAGGAAGAATAGGAGGAGGAGGAGAAGGAGGAAGAATAGGAGGACAAGGAAGAAGAGGAAGAAGAAGAGGCACTCTGCATATATCCATTGTGTTGTTTGTGTGGAGTTGCTGTAGGAGGAAGAATAGGAGGAGGAGGAGGAAGAATAGGAGGACAAGGAAGAAGAGGCACAGCATATATTCTTTGTGTTGTTTCTGTGGAGAGCTGCTACGGGAGGAAGAATAGGAGGAAAAGGAAGAAGAAGAGGCATTTGATATACATCCATTGTGTTGCGTGTGTGGAGGGTCGCTGCAGGAGGAAGAATAGGAGGAGGAAAAGGAAGAATAAAAAGAGGAGGAAAAAAAAGCAGGAATCAATGTAAGAAGAGGAGAAAGATTAAAAGGAGGAGGAAGTATAAGAGGACGAATATGGAGTACGAATGAGAGAATAAGGAAGAAAGAGAAGGAGAGGAAAATAGAGAAAGAAAAATAGGAGGATGAAGGATAAGATAAGAAGGAAAGGAAGTCATGTTGATGAAGGAGATGGAGAAGGAAGAACATAAGAAAGAAATGGAGTAGGAGAAGGGATAGAAAATATCAAGAAGAGGCAGACAAAGAGAAGGAAGAAGGAAGAAGGAGATTAAAAAGATTTAGTTGGGCGAGGTAGAAAGAGGAAACAAAAGTAAAATGAGGATAAAAAACCGGAGGAAGTGGAGGTGGAATAAAAGAGGGAATGGTAAGGAGGAAAAAGAATGTAGACAAGGGACAAAGGACGTGTCAAAAAGGCAAGGAGAAACAAAGGAGAGGCAAACAAAATGATAAAAGAAGGGAAAAGGAGAGAATGCGCATCCTTTTTTTGTTCTCGGTCGTGTCTCTCTTTCTTTTTCTCTTTGTCTGTCTGTATTTTTTTTCTTTCTTTCTATCTTACACACGCATTCCTGTGTATGTTTCTTTCTTTTTGTTTCTGTTTCAGTTTGTTTCTATGTTTATTTGTCTGTCTCTATGTCTCTGTCTGTGTGTCTCTGTCTGTCTGTCTGTCTGGCTCTCTCTCTTTCTCTATCTCTCTCTTTCTCTTTCTCTCTCTCTCTCTCTCTCTCTTTCTCTCTCTCTCTCTCTCTCTCTACTCTCTCTCTCTCTGCTTCTCTCCCGCACGCGTATTTCTCTTTCCACTGGATATCTGTCCCACTCTTCTATCTCTCTATCTCTCTCTCGCTCTCTATCTATCTATCTATCTACCTCTCTCTCGCGCTCTCTCTCTCTCTCTTTCTCTTTCTCTATCCCTATCTCTATCTCTATCTCTCTCTCTCTATCTCTCTACTCTCTCTCTCTCTCTCTCTTTCTCTCTCTCTCTCTCTCTCTCTCTCTCTCTCTCTCTCTCTCTCTCTCTCTCTCTCTCTCTCTCTCTCTCTCTCTCTCTCTCTCTCTCTCTCTCTCTCTCTCTCTCTCTCTCTCTCTCTCCCTCTCTCTTTCCCGCACACGGATATCTGTGTATACCTCTGTCCCACTTTTTCTGTCTGTATCTTTCACTCTCTCTCTCTCTCCGTCCCGGCCTTCCCTCCTACCCTCCTTCCATTCCTCCCTCCCTTCTTCCCTGCTTTCTTCCCTCCCACTCTCTCTCTCTACTATGCGGCCTTCACCCCTCCATTCTTCCTTCCTTTCCTCCCTCCTTCCCTCCCTCCCTCTCTCCCCCTCTTCTCTGCTTTCTTCCCTCCCTCCTTCCCTCCCCCAACTCTCTCTCTACTGCACGACCCTCATCCCTCCATTCTTCCTTCCTTCCTTCCCTCCTTCCTTCCCTCCTCCTCTCTCCTCCTCTTCTCTCCCTCCCCCTCCTCTCTCTCTACTATACGGCCTTCACCCCTCCATCCTTCCTTCCTTCCTTCCCTCATTCCCTCCCTCCCTCCCTCTCTCTCCCTCTTCTCTGCTTTCCTCCCTCCCTCCTTCCCTCCCCCACCTCTCTCTCTCCTATACGACCTTCACCCCTCCATCCTTCCTTCCTTCCTTCCCTCATTCCCTCCCTCCCTCTCTCCCTCTTCCC
>NC_091552.1:3413510-3426010 GCF_042767895.1 Penaeus vannamei
GGAGGAAAGGAACGAGGAGAAGGAGGGGGATGTGGAGGAATGAGGAAGAAGTGACACACACACACAAAAAAAAATATATATACATCTATCTATCTATCAACATCTATCTATATCTATCTATCTATCTATATCTATATATATATATATATATATATAAATATACATATACATGGATATACATTTACATAAATATATATATATATATATATATATATATATATATATATATATATATATATATATATATATATATATATATATATATATATATATATATATATAGAGAGAGAGAGAAAGAGACAGAGAGAGAGAGAGAGAGAGAGAGAGACAAAGACAGAGACAGAGAGAGAGAGAGAGAGAGGAAGAGAAATAGAGAGACAGAGACAGACAGAGAGAGAAAGAGAGAGAGAGAGAGAACAGAAAGTATTGTCAGTTGTATTTTCTGAACTTTCCCTAAACTTCTGCCGCCTTTCCCTTACAGCCAGACGTACAAAAGGGGAAAAAAAAACTTTCTCCCCTCAGCTTGTGTATTCTCTGGGCGTGTTGAACATGCGCCGACACACCCTGTGAACACCCTCGCCGTGGTGTAGCGTCGTGGTGGCCGTCTTCACCTAAGGAACATCGGCAGGAGGCGAGATGGGTGTCTGTTCACCTGGAAGCGAGTGTCTGATAGGTGTCTGTTCACCTGGAAGCGAGTGTCTGATAGGTGTCTGTTCACCTGGAAGCGAGTGTCTGATAGGTGTCTGTTCACCTGGAAGCGAGTGTCTGTTCACCTGGAAGCGAGTGTCTGATAGGTGTCTATTCACCTGGAAGCGAGTGTCTGATAGGTGTCTGTTCACCTGGAAGCGAGTGTCTGATAGGTGTCTGTTCACCTGGAAGCGAGTGTGTGATAGGTGTCTGTTCACCTGGAAGCGAGTGTGTGATAGGTGTCTGTTCACCTGGAAGCGAGTGTCTGATAGGTGTCTGTTCACCTGGAAGCGAGTGTCTGATAGGTGTCTGTTCACCTGGAAGCGAGTGTCTGATAGGTGTCTGTTCACCTGGAAGCGAGTGTCTGATAGGTGTCTGTTCACCTGGAAGCGAGTGTCTGATAGGTGTCTGTTCACCTGGAAGCGAGTGTCTGATAGGTGTCTGTTCACCTGGAAGCGAGTGTCTGATAGGTGTCTGTTCACCTGGAAGCGAGTGTCTGATAGGTGTCTGTTCACCTGAGTGTAGACGCTGGGTCGGCAGGAGGCGAGATGGGTGTCTGTTCACCTGGAAGCGAGTGTCTGATAGGTGTCTGTTCACCTGGAAGCGAGTGTCTGATAGGTGTCTGTTCACCTGGAAGCGAGTGTCTGATAGGTGTCTGTTCACCTGGAAGCGAGTGTCTGATAGGTGTCTGTTCACCTGGAAGCGAGTGTCTGATAGGTGTCTGTTCACTCGGAAGGAGTGTCTGAGATGGTGTCTGTTCACCTGGAAGCGAGTGTCTGATAGGTGTCTGTTCACCTGGAAGCGAGTGTCTGATAGGTGTCTGTTCACCTGGAAGCGAGTGTCTGATAGGTGTCTGTTCACCTGGAAGCGAGTGTCTGATAGGTGTCTGTTCACCTGGAAGCGAGTGTCTGATAGGTGTCTGTTCACCTGGAAGCGAGTGTCTGATAGGTGTCTGTTCACCTGGAAGCGAGTGTCTGATAGGTGTTTGTTCACATGAAAGCGAGTGTCTGATAGGTGTCTGTTCACCTGGAAGCGAGTGTCTGATAGGTGTCTGTTCACCTGGAAGCGAGTGTCTGATAGGTGTCTGTTCACCTGGAAGCGAGTGTCTGATAGGTGTCTGTTCACCTGGAAGCGAGTGTCTGATAGGTGTCTGTTCACCTGGAAGCGAGTGTCTGACATGCCCGCTTTTTCTTTTTGTTCACCTGAAGCGAGTATGTCGATAGGTGTCTGTTCACCAGCGAGTATCTGATAGGGTGTCTGTTCACCTTGAAGCGAGTGTCTGATAGGTGTCTGTTCACCTGAAGGAGGTCTGATAGGTGTCTGTTCACTAAGTGATGTCCGATAGGTGTCTGTTCACCTGAAGCGAGTGTCGATAGGTGTCGTTCATCTGGAAGTGAGCGGTCTATAGGTGTCTGTTCACCGGAAAGGAGGCGTCTAGGGTGTCTGTTCACCTGCAGCGAGTGTCTGATAGGTGTCTGTTCACCAGCGAGGTCTGATAGGTGTCTCCAGTCTACTCAAATGAGTAAACTGAGGTGTCTGTTCACTCGGAAGCAGCGTCTGATAGGTGTGTCTGTTCACCTGGAAGCGAGTGTCTGATAGGTGTCTGTTCACCTGGTGCTAGTGTCTGATAGGTGTCTGTTCACCTGGAAGCGAGATGTCTGATAGGTGTTTGTTCATGAAAGCGAGTGTCTGATAGGTGTCTGTTCACCTGGCGAGCGTCTGATAGGCGTCTGTTCACCTGGAAGGAGTGTCTGATAGGGAAATTACCACCTGGAGCGAGTGTCTGATAGGTGTCTGTTCACCTGGAATAGTAAGTTCGATAGGTGTCTGTTCACCTGGAAGCGAGTGTCTACGCGTCATTCACCTGGTTGGTGTCTGATAGGTGTCTGTTCACCTGGAAGCGAATATAGGTGTCTGTTCACTCTGAAGCGAGTGTCTGATAGGTGTCTGTCTACCTGGAAGCGAGTGTCTGATAGGGTGTCTGTTCACCTGGAAGCGAGGTCTGATAGGTGTTTGTTCACATGAAAGCGAGTGTCTGATAGGTGCGTTCACCTGAAGCGAGTGTCTGATAGGTGTCTGTTCACCGGTTATGCGTCTGATAGGTGTCTGTTCACCTGGAAGGAGTGTCTGATATAGCTCCTGTTCACCTGGAAGCGAGTGTCCGATAGGCGTCTGTTCATCAAGCGAGGTTCGATAGGTGTCTGTTCACCTAAGTTGAGCGTCGACAGGTGTCTGTTCAACCTGAAAGCGAGTGTTCGATAGTGCCCGTTCACACCGGAAGCGAGTGTCTGATAGGTGTCTGTTCACCCAAGCGAGTGTCTGATAGGCGTTCGTTCACCTGGAAGCGAGTGTCTGATAGGTGTTCGTTCACCTGGAAGTTATGTCTGATAGGTGTCGTCCACTCAAAGAGTGGCTCTGATAGGTGTCTGTTCACCTGAAGCGAGTGTCTGATAGGTGTCTGTTCACCAAGCGAGTGTCTGATAGGTGTCTGTTCACCTGGAAGCGAGTGTCTGATAGGTGTCTGTCTTGACCTGAAGCGAGGTCTGATAGGTGTCTGTTCACCTGGAAGTGAGTGTCTGATAGGTGTCTGTTCACCTGGAAGCGAGTGTCTGGTAGGTGTCTGTTCACCTGGAAGTTGAAAGCGTCTGATAGGTGTCTGACCACTTGGAAGGAGTGTCTGATGGGTGTCTGTTCACCTGGAAGCGAGTGTCTGATAGGTGTTCACTGGAAGCGCGAGTGTCTGATAGGTGTCTGTTCACCTGGAAGCGAGTGTCTGATAGGTGTCTGTTCACCTGGAAGCGAGTGTCTGTTCACCTGGAAGCGAGTGTCTGATAGGTGTCTATTCACCTGGAAGCGAGTGTCTGATAGGTGTCTGTTCACCTGGAAGCGAGTGTCTGATAGGTGTCTGTTCACCTGGAAGCGAGTGTGTGATAGGTGTCTGTTCACCTGGAAGCGAGTGTGTGATAGGTGTCTGTTCACCTGGAAGCGAGTGTCTGATAGGTGTCTGTTCACCTGGAAGCGAGTGTCTGATAGGTGTCTGTTCACCTGGAAGCGAGTGTCTGATAGGTGTCTGTTCACCTGGAAGCGAGTGTCTGGTAGGTGTCTGTTCACCTGGAAGCGAGTGTCTGATAGGTGTCTGTTCACCTGGAAGCGAGTGTCTGATAGGTGTCTGTTCACCTGGAAGCGTGTGTCTGATAGGTGTCTATTCACCTGGAAGCGAGTGTCTGATAGGTGTCTGTTCACCTGGAAGCGAGTGTCTGATAGGTGTCTGTTCACTGGAAGCGAGTGTCTGATAGGTGTCTGTTCTCCTGGAAGCGAGTGTCTGATACGGTGTCTGTTCACCTGGAAGCGAGTGTCTGATAGGTGTCTCTTCACCTGGAAGCGAGTGTCTGATGAGTGTCTGTTCACCTGGAAGCGAGTGTCTGATGGGTGTCTGTTCACCTGGAAGCGAGTGTCTGATAGGTGTCTGTTCACCTGGAAGCGAGTGTCTGATGAGTGTCTGTTCACCTGGAAGCGAGTGTCTGATAGGTGTCTGTTCACCTGGAGGCGAGTGTCTGATAGGTGTCTGTTTACCTGGAAGCGAGTGTCTGATGGGTGTCTGTTCACCTGGAAGCGAGTGTCGATGGGGTGTCTGTTCACCTGGAAGCGAGTGTCTGATAGGTGTCTGTTCACCTGGAAGCGAGTGTCTCGATAGGTGCTCTTCCGGAACTTCACATGAAAGCTGAGTGTCTGATAGGTGTCTGTTCACCTGGAAGCAGTGTCTGCTAGGTGTCTGTTCACCTGGAAGCGAGTGTCTGATAGGTGTCTGTTCACCTGGAAGCGAGTGTCTGATAGGTGTCTGTTCACTCTAGGCTTGAGTGTCTGTTCACCTGGAAGCGAGTGTCTGATAGGTGTCTATTCACCTGGAAGCGAGTGTCTGATAGGTGTCTATTCACCCTGGGAAGCGAGTGTCTGATAGGGTGTCTGTTCACTCCTGGAAGCGAGTGTTCTGATAGGTGTCTGTTCTGCCTGGAAGCGAGTGTCTGATAGGTGTCTGTTTCACCTGGGAAGCGAGTGTCTGATAGGTGTCCTGTTCACCTGGAAACGAGTGTCTGATAGGTGTCTGTTCACCTGGAAGCGAGTGTCTGATAGGGTGTCTGTTCACCTGGAAGCGAGTGTCTGATAGGTGTCTGTTCACTACTGGAAGCGAGAGTGTCTGATAGGTGTCTGTTCACCCTGGAAGCGAGTGTCTGATAGGTGTCTGTTCACCTGGAGGCGAGTGTCTGATAGATCTGGCTGCCTGGAAGCGAGTGTCTGATAGGTGTCTGTTCACCTGGAAGCTGAATGTCTGATAGGTGTCTGTTCACCTGGGCTTGAGTGTCTGATAGGTGTCTGTTCTGCCTGGAAGCAGGTGTCTGATCTGGGTGTCTGTTCACCTGGAAGCGAGTGTCTGATGAGTGTCTGTTCACCTGGAAGCGAGTGTCTGATAGGTGTCTGTTCACCTGGAGCTTGTGTCTGATAGGTGTTTGTTCACATGAAAGCGAGTGTCTGATAGGTGTCTGTTCACCTGGAAGCGAGTGTCTGATAGGTGTCTGTTCACCTGGAAGCGCGAGTGTCTGATAGGTGTCTGTTCACCTGGAAGCGAGTGTCCTGATAGGTGCTCTGTTCACCTGGAAGCGAGTGTCTGATAGGTGTCTGTTCACCTGGAAGCGAGTGTCTGATAAGTGTCTGTTCACCTGGAAGCGAGTGTCTGATGGGTGTCTGTTCACCTGGAAGCGAGTGTCGATGGGTGTCTGTTCACCTGGAAGCGAGTGTCTGATAGGTGTCTGTTCACCTGGAAGCGAGTGTCTGATGGTGTGTTCACCCTGGAAGCGAGTGTCTGATAGGTGTTTGTTCACGAAAGCGAGTGTCTGATAGGTGTGTGTTCACCTGGAAGCGAGTGTCTGATAGTGTCTGTTCACCTGGAAGCGAGTGTCGATAGGTGTCTGTTGCCTGAGCGAGTGTCTGATAGATGTCTGTTCACCTGGAGACGAGTGTCTGATAGGTGTCTGTTCACCTGGAAGCGAGTGTCTGATAGGTGGTCTGTTCACCTGGAAGCGAGTGTCTGATAGGTGTCTGTTCACCTGGAAGCGAGTGTCTGATAGGTGTCTGTTCACCTGGAAGCGAGTGTCTGATAGGTGTCTGTTCACTGGAAGCGGAAGTGTCTGATAGGTGTCTGTTCACCTGGGAAGCGGGAGTGTCTACGGTAGGTGTCTGTTCACCTGGAAGCGAGTGTCTGATAGGTGTCTGTTCACCTGGAAGCGAGTGTCTGATGGGTGTCTGTTCACCTGGAAGCGAGTGTCTGATAGGTGTCTGTTCACCTGGAAGCGAGTGTCTGATAGGTGTCTGTTCACCTGGAAGCGAGTGTCTGATAGGTGTCTGTTCACCTGGAAGCGAGTGTCTGATAGGTGTCTGTTCACCTGGAAGCGAGTGTCTGATAGGTGTCTGTTCCCCTGGAAGCGAGTGTGGTGGAGTGTCTGTTCACCTGGAAGCGAGTGTCTGATAGGTGTCTGTTCACCTGGAAGCGAGTGTCTGATGTTGAACGTCTGTGATTCACCTGGAAGCGAGTGTCTGATAGGTGTCTGTTCACCTGGAAACGAGTGTCTGATGGGTGTCTGTTCATAGGCTTGAAGTGTCTGATAGGTGTCTGTTCACCTGGAAGCGAGTGTCTGCTAGGTGTCTGTTCACCTGGAAGCGAGTGTCTGATAGGTGTCTGTTCACCTGGAAGCGAGTGTCTGATAGGTGTCTGTTCACCTGGAAGCGAGTGTCTGTTCACCTGGAAGCGAGTGTCTGTTCACCTGGAAGCGAGTGTCTGTTCACCTGGAAGCGAGTGTCTGATAGGTGTCTGTTCACCTGGAAGCGAGTGTCTGATAGGTGTCTGTTCACCTGGAAGCGGAAGTGTCTAGTAGGTGTCTGTTCACCTGGAAGCGGAAGTGTGCAGTAGGTGTCTGTTCACCTGGAAGCGAGTGTCTGATAGGTGTCTGTTCACCTGGAAGCTTGAAGTGTCTGATAGGTGTCTGTTCACCTGGAAGCGAGTGTCTGATAGGTGTCTGTTCACCTGGAAGCGAGTGTCTGATAGGTGTCTGTTCACCTGGAAGCGAGTGTCTGATAGGTGTCTGTTCACCTGGAAGCGAGTGTCTGATAGGTGTCTGTTCACCTGGAAGCGAGTGTCTGTTCACCTGGAAGCGAGTGTCTGTTCACCTGGAAGCGAGTGTCTGTTCACCTGGAAGCGAGTGTCTGATAGGTGTCTGTTCACCTGGAAGCGAGTGTCTGATAGGTGTCTGTTCACCTGGAAGCGAGTGTCTGATAGGTGTCTGTTCACCTGGAAGCGAGTGTCTGATAGGTGTCTGTTCACCTGGAAGCGAGTGTCTGATAGGTGTCTGTTCACCTGGAAGCGAGTGTCTGATAGGTGTCTGTTCACCTGGAAGCGAGTGTCTGATAGGTGTCTGTTCACCTGGAAGCGAGTGTCTGATAGGTGTTTGTTCACATGAAAGCGAGTGTCTGATAGGTGTCTGTTCACCTGGAAGCGAGTGTCTGATAGGTGTTTGTTCACATGAAAGCGAGTGTCTGATAGGTGTCTGTTCACCTGGAAGCGAGTGTCTGATAGGTGTCTGTTCACCTGGAAGCGAGTGTCTGATAGGTGTCTGTTCACCTGGAAGCGAGTGTCTGATAGGTGTCTGTTCACCTGGAAGCGAGTGTCTGATAGGTGTCTGTTCACCTGGAAGCGAGTGTCTGATAGGTGTCTGTTCACCTGGAAGCGAGTGTCTGATAGGTGTCTGTTCACCTGGAAGCGAGTTTCTGATAGGTGTCTGTTCACCTGGGAAGCGAGAGTGTGTGATAGGTGTCCCTGTTCACCTGGAAGCGAGTGTCTGATAGGTGTCTGTTCACCTGGAAGCGAGTGTCTGATAGGTGTCTGTTCACCTGGAAGCCCCAGGTGTCTGATAGGTGTCCTGTTCACCTGGGAAGCGGGTGTCCTGATAGGTGTCTGTTCACCTGGAAGCAGTGTCTGATGGTGTCTGTTCACCTGGAAGCGGGTGTCTAATAGGTGTCTGTTCACCTGTAAGCGAGTGTCCTGATAGGTGTCTGTTCACCTGGAAGCGAGTGTCTGATAGGTGTCTGTTCACCTGGAAGCGAGTGTCTGATAGGTGTCTGTTCACCTGGAAGCGAGTGTCTGATGAGTGTCTGTTCACCTGGAAGCGAGTGTCTGTTCACCTGGAAGCGAGTGTCTGATAGGTGTCTGTTCACCTGGAAGCGAGTGTCTGATAGGTGTCTGTTCACCTGGAAGCGAGTGTCTGATAGGTGTCTGTTCACCTGGAAGCGAGTGTCTGATAGGTGTCTGTCTGCACCTGGAAGCGAGTGTCTGCTAGGTGTCCTGTTCACCTGGAAGCGAGTGTCTGATAGGTGTCTGTTCACCTGGAAGCGAGTGTCTGACGGTTGTCCTGTTCACCTGGAAGCGAGTGCTGATAGAGTGTCTGTTCACCTGGAAACGAGTGTCTGATAGGTGTCTGTTCACCTGGAAGCGAGTGTCTGATGGGTGTGTGTTCACCTGGAAGCGAGTGTCTGATAGGTGTCTGTTCACCTGGAAGCGAGTGTCTAGCAAGGCCAGCCTGTTCACCTGGAAGCGAGTGTCTGATGGAGGTGTCTGTTCACCTGGAAGCGAGTGTCTGATAGGTGTCTGTTCACCTGGAAGCGAGTGTCTGATATGGGTGTCTGTTCACCTGGAAGCGAGTGTCTGATAGGAGTGTCTGTTCACCTGGAAGCGAGTGTCTGATGAGTGTCTGTTCACCTGGAAGCGAGTGTCTGATCGTGTCTGTTCACCTGGAAGCGAGTGTCCTGATAGGTGTCTGTTCACCTGGAAGCTTGAGTGTCTGATAGGGTGTCTGTTCACCTGGAAGCGAGTGTCTGAGTAGGTGTCTGTTCACCTGGAAGCGAGTGTCTGATAAGGTGTCTGTTCACCTGGAAGCGATGTGTCTGATAAGGTGTCTGTTCACCTGGAAGCTTGAGTGTCTGATAGGTGGTCCTGTTCACCTGGAAGCGAGTGTCTGATAGGTGTCTGTTCGCCTGGAAGCGAGTGTCTGATAGGTGTCCTGTTCACCTGGAAGCGAGTGTCTGATAGGTGTCTGTTCACCTGGAAGCGAGTGTCTGATAGAGTGTCCTGTTCACCTGGAAGCGTAGACGCTCTGATAGGTGTCTGTTCACGGTGCTCTGTTCACCTGGAAGCGAGTGTCTGATAAGGGTGTCCTGTTCACCTGGGAAGCGTGTGCAGACGCTGATGGGTGTCGGTTCACCTGGAGGCGAGAGTGTCTGATAGGTGTCCTGTTCACCTGGAAGCGAGTGTCTGATAGGTGTCTGTTCACCTGGAGACGAGTGCAGACGCTCTGATAGGTGTCTGTTCACTGCTGGAGGCGAGATGTCTGATAGGTGTCCTGTTCACCTGGAAGCGAGTGTCTGATAGGTGTCTGTTCACCTGAGTGAAGCAGGAGTGTCTGATGGTGTCTTGTTCGGCTGGAAGCGAGTGTCTGATAGGTGTCTGTTCACCTGGAAGCGAGTGTCTGATAAGGTGTCTGTTCACTGCCTGAGTGCGAGGAACGTGTCTGATGGGTGTCGGTTCACCTGGAGTCTGTTCACTCTGGAAGCGTGTGTCGATAGGTGTCTGTTCATCAAAGTATGTCCGATAGGCCGCACCACCTGGCAGTGAGTGTCTGATAGGGTTCATGTTCACCCAGCGATGTATTGATGAGGTGTCTGTTCACCCAGCGAGTGGTCCGATAGGTCTTGTTCACCTGAAGCGAGTGTCTGATAGGTGTCTTTCGTTCACCTGAAGCGAGTGTCTGATGGGTGTCTGTTCACCTGGAAGCGAGAGTGTCTGATAGGTGTCTGTTCACCTGGTGTTTATGTCTGATAGGTGTCTGTTCACCTGAAGCGAGTGTCTGATGGGTGTCTGTTCACCATGAAGCGAGTGTCTGATATGGTGTCTGGTTCACCAAGTTTATGTCTGATAGAAAATCTGTCACCTTGAGTGTAGATGCTGGGATCTGGGTTACAGAATCTAGATTAAATCGGATTATTATTATTTGTATTTGGCTGAATCGGCTTATCTATGTGAGGAAATGATGGACGGGAGGAAATATTGTTTTATTTAATATGGACGTGGATAATAGAATATAAAAGACGGAATGGTGTTTTCGAAGCTTAAGACACGTGGCTTAGAATAATATATGTATATATATATATATATATATATATATATATATATATATATATATATATATATATATATATATATTTTATTTTATTTTTATTTTTTTTATCATATAACGCGACTGAACGTTAATATCTGACAATTGGGAAAACTTACCACAAAAAAGAGATGTACAAAACACCCCTAAACCCATGAAGAGACGGCAGCGCAATCTTCCATTCCCAAAGGACAGACACAACACACAAAAAAAGAAAGAATTTAAGAAGAATAAGAAAAAAGAAGAAGAAAAAGCGAGAGACTGACAGACAAAAAAAAAGAAAAAAAAAAAGAAAAAGAAGAAAAAACGAACCCGAAATTGACAAAAGAATTTGAGTCATTGTGCCGGGCGCGCCTCCCCCGCCGACGCCGCTGCGGACCCCAGAGGAACCAGTATGTAGTGTTTCCAATTGAAGGCCAGAAAACGACGCAGAATCGAGATAGTTGGAGCATTCCCTGAAGGAGGCAAACTGGAATATTTGTGCCACTGCTTGTCGAATCCGGAAAGGGCTTTTTCACTCTCCACTTCCCTCGGGAATTTGCAGATGTAGTCTTGGTCTCTCCCCCTCTTCTCCTCCCTCTCCCATCGCCCCTTCTCTTTCCCTCTCCTATCGCCCCTTCTCTTTCCCTCCCTCCTTTTTCTTCCTCTCTCTCTCTCCTTTCCTTCCTTTCTTCCTTCCTTCTCTTCTTCCTTCCTTTCTTTCTTCCTTCTCTTCCTCTTTCTTGCTCTCCCTCCTTTTCCTCCTTCCCTCTCTCCTCCCTCTCCCTTCCTTCCTTTCTTTCCTTTTCTTCCTCCTTCCCATTCTTCCTTCCTTCCCACTGTTCTCTCTCTTTTCTCCTTCCTTTCCTTCCTTCTCTTCTTCCTTCCCTCCCTCCTTTTTATTCCACTCTCTCTCCCTTCCTTCCTTCCTTCCATCTCATCTCCTTCCCTCTCTCTCTCCCTCCGTTTTCTTCCTTCCTCTCTCTCTTCCTCCCTTCTGCCTCCTCTCTTCCTTTCTCCTTCTCTCCCTCCTCCTCTTTCTCCCTCTCTTCCTTCCTCTTCCTTCCTTCTATCTTCTTTCCTCCTTCTCTCCCCTTCCTTCCTTTCTTCCATCTCTTCTCCTTCCCTCTCTTCATTCCTTTATTCATTCATCTCTCACTCTCTCCCTCCTTTCCTTCCTCCCTCACTTCCACCCATCCTCCCTCCTTCTTCTCTTCCTCCCTCTATTCCTTTTACTCCCTTTCTCTCCCTCCCTCCTTCTTCCATTAATGCTCCCACCCATCCTTCCTCGTCCTCTCCCTTTCCTACTTCTCTGTCACTCCTTCTTTCCTCCCTCCCTCTTCCTTTTACCCCTTCTCTCTTTCCCTCCTCCCTCTTTCACCTTCCTCCCTCCCTCTCCTCTCTCTTCCCTCCTCCCCTCCCATCCCCTCCCTCCCTTCCCATCTATTCTACCTCCCTCCCTCTCTTCTCCCTTTTACCCTTCCTCCTCCCCACCCTCTACTCTCCTTCCCTCCCATCCATTCTACCTCTCTCTCTCTACTCACCTTCCCTCTTTCCCTCCCTCCGTCCCTCTCTCCGTCCTTCCCTCTCCTCTCCTCTCCTTCCCTTCCCATCCATTCTACCTCCCTCCTTCCCCCCCTCTACTCTCCTTCTCTCTTTCCCTCCTTCTCCCTCCCTTTTACCCTTCCTCCCTCCCTTCCTCCCTTCGCAACACCCCCGAGTCGAGTAGCCTCTCGAAAGCCGAAAGAGGACAAGGTTTCGAAAGCCAAGGAGAAACGGGAGAGCTCAGAAGGGGAACTGGCAAAGGGGATGAAATGGGAGAAATAGAAGGGAAAAGGATGGATAAAGGAAATCGGAAAAGAGGTACGAGGAAAACAAAAGGGAAAAGGGAGGCCTGGAAAGAAAGATAAAAGAAAGATGAAGTATGGAATGGTTGACCAGAGAGAGATAAAAGGAAAAGATGGACAAAGAAAAACAAAAAAGAGGTACTAGGAAAACAAAGGGAAAAGGGGAGACAGGAAAGAAAGATAGAATAAGAGAAAGTATGGAATGATCAGTCAGAAAGAGAGAGAGAGATAGAAGGAAGAGAAAAAAATGTGTGATTGAATAAAGATATAGAGAGACAGAGAAAAAAGAAGAGCAAGGAAGAAAACAAAATAAAATTATAAGCAAATACAAACAGAATAAAAAAGATGTAGACAGAATAGAAAATACAAATTGAAATCTGGGAAAGAAAGACGAACAAAGATAAACCAATGAAACAAACAAACAAACAAACGTCCTAGTTCTAAATACTTCTTGTTGCAGTTGCTATTGTTGATATTACTTCTGTTGTTAAGATAAATGTCGTGAGTTAGTTGTTGTTGTTTATCATGGTACTGGTCATTGTGTCTGGGAAGTTGTTATTGTGCGAGGCCCGACCCAAAGAATATTCGTATACTTGACATGCATAAATAAAGAAATAAATGCATATTCATCAGTCTAGATATGCATATCAACCCGGCAAATAGACATTTAAATGTATATCTATCAGATATATCTAGACAAGCATATCAACCCGGCAAATAGACAGTTAAA
>NC_091552.1:3428510-3431776 GCF_042767895.1 Penaeus vannamei
ATCCATCTCTCTCCTCCTCCCCACTCACTTTGCTTCCTTTCTCGACTCTCTGCTCTGTACTCGCCTCCTCCTTGCCTCTTCTTTCCCTTGTTCTTCTCCTCCTCCTACTTCTTCCTTCTCCGTTTTTCCTCGTTTCTTTCACTCTTCTTCCTTTCTCCCTCCCTTGTCTCCTACTCCTTTTGCTCCTTCCTCCCCTCCTTCTTATTTTTCTTCCATCCTTCCATTTTCCCGATTCTCCTTCCTCTTTCTTCTTCTTCTTTTCCTTTTCCTTTTCTGTCTCTCTTCCAATTCCTTTCCTTCTTCCTCGTCTTTCACCTCTTCCTAATTCTCTTCCCTTTCCTCATCCTCCCTACCATCCTTTTCCTACTACCTCCATCCTCCCTCCTCACCTTCCTCTTCCCCACCTTCCTCTTCCTCCCTCCTCACCTTCCTCACTTCCTACCTCCTCCTCCCCCTCTTCCCCAATCTCCTCCTCCCTCCCTCCTTTTACTTTCTCCTCCTTCTCCCTCCCTCCCCCCCCCCCCCCTCCTCCTCTTCTACACCTTCCTCCTCCTCCCCACCTCCCTCCTCCCCTCCCCACCTTCCTCCCTCCTCCACACCTCCTCCCAATCCCCACCTTCCTCCTACTCCTCCTCCTCTTCCCCACCTCCCTGACCTTCCTCCTCCTCCTTTTACTCCTTTCCTCCTCCTCCTCATCTTCCCTGTCTCCCATCTTTAGTGCCCTTCTGTTGAACCTACTTCGACCTCCAGTCCAGCTGTTTCTTGCAATCCCTTTCTCCCTTTGGTCGTTCAATCACATGATGATGTAGCTGTTTTTCCTTTCTTTCATTCTTATTTTCTTTCTTCTTTTTTTAGATTTTCTTTTTATTTGTTTTATTATATTTTTAATTATTTGAATATTCTATTTCTTGTTTTGTTTTTTCATGTTCTTAATATTGTTGTTTTTATTCTTCTTCTTTATTGTCTAATTCTGATTTTTCTTTTCTTTTTTCTTCTACTTTTTCTTTTTATACGTCTCTTTCTTCTTCCACTTCTTCCTTTCCTTCTTCTACTTCATCCTTTTCTCCTCCTTCATCTTGTTTCTTCCTTCTCTCTTTTATCCTTTATCCGATTCCATACCCTAAACAATCCTTCACCGAGCCACCATCCCTTCATATTCCTCCTCCTCCTCCTTTTCCTACTCCTCCTCCTTTTCCTCATCCATCTCCTCCTCTTGCCCACCTTCCTCCTCCTCCTCCGCAACTTCCTCCTCCTCTTCCTCACCTTCCTCCACCTCCTCCTCCGCAACTTCCTCCTCCTCCTCCTCCCCACCTTCCTCCTCCTCCTCCTCTTTCCCACCTTCCTCCTCCTCCTCTTTCCCACCTTCCTCCTCCCTCCTCCCTCCTCCTTCCATCCTTTCCCATCCTCCCTCCTCCCCTCCACCACCCTTCTCCTCCTCTTCCGCACTTCCTTTCCTCCTCCTCCTCCTCTTTCCCTACCTTTCCTTCCTTCCTTCCTTCCTTCTCTTTTCCTCCCCTCCCTCCCCACCCTCCCCATCCTCCTCCCGATCTCCCTCCCATCCTCCCTCCTCCTCACCTTCCTCCCCTATCCTCCTCCTCCCTCCCCCCTTCCTGTGATGTCCTCCTCCCTACTCTTCCTCCTTCCCTCCTCCCTCCCTCCCTCCCCATCCTACTACCTTCCTCCTCCATCCCATCCTCCCTCCCTCCCTTTCTTCCTCCCCTCCCCCTCCTCCTCCTCCTCCTCCTCCTCCTGTGTTCTTGCCCTCTCGGTGTCGTTTTTATCCAGCTGGCCACTCGAAGACCTTCTCGCTTTCTCGTTTCCTCCTTGAAGAAAACGGGAGATGAACTCGGAAAGAGCTTTGTCCCTTGTTTGTACTTCCATTTTGTGACAATGAAGGGGAGGGTTTGGTGTGTTGCGGAGACTAGATTGAAAAAGCGAAAGAGAGAGAGGGGGGGAGGGTAGGGAAGAGTGATGGAGAGAAGGGAAGAGAGAGAGAGAGAGAGAGAGAGAGAGAGAGAGAGAGAGAGAGACAGGAAGAGGGAGGGAGAGAGAGAGAGAGGAGAGAGAGAGAGAGAGAGAGAGAGAGAGAGAGAGAGAGAGAGAGAGACAGAGAGACAGAGAGACAGAGAGACAGAGAGAGAGAGAGAGAGAGAGAGAAAGGGAGCTGGAGAGAAAGAGGGTATAGAAAAAGGAGAGGGAGAGGGTATAGAAAAAGGAGAGGGAGAGGGCTAGAAAGAAAGAAAAGGAAAAGGAAAATGAAAGAGAAAAAGAAAAGGAAAGAAGACCATTAAGTCACGCTACAATAACTTAAGACCCATGATATCTTGGCCAATCTAGTTGCAATTAGGAAACCTGATAGAGCATGAAACAGTAAATATTTAGTTGATTTCCCCTTAGTTGCATGACTGTCAAACTTGTCCCATGAGTGGTGCATGACGCCAGTCCCATGACCATAAACGCCAATAACCCACCTCCAAGTCGTTCCACTCTATCACATAATGCTTCTGTGACGCAGATATTTGCACCTGGATAAAATGTCTTATTTACATTCTTAAAGCGAGTGGCTGTGTCCATAAATTGAGTTTTTATTTTTTATTTATTTTATTTTATTTATTTATTATTATTATTATTATTATTTTTTTTTTTTACAACGTCCTTGGTGTGCACTTCCCTGGTCCCCTTCTTCCCACTTGCATGAAATTATTCTGGATATTCTGAGGTAAAACATATCTGTTTATGAAAGCATTGAAATGCGCATTACCTCTTTCGGGAAAATATTACACGGAAGAAGAAGAAGAAGAAAAGAAAAAGAAAAAAGAAAAAGAAGAAGAAGAAGAAGAAGAAGAAGAAAAAGAAGAAGAAGGAGGAGGAGGAGAAGAAGAAGAAGAAAAGAAAAAGAAAAAAAGAAAAAGAAGAAGAAGAAGAAGAAGAAGAAGAAAAAGAAGAAGAAGAAGAAAAAGAAAAAGAAAAAGAAAAAAAGAAAAAGAAAAAAAAAGAAAAAGAAAAAGAAAAAGAAAAAGAAAAACAAAAATATAAGAAGAAAAAACACATAAAAATAAAAGAATTAAACATATGAAAAGATATATACATATAACAAAGGGAAAGAGCCCTCTCAAAGCACATACTGTCACCAGGTATCTTTTACACCCGGTACTTGGCTGTGACTGCTTACTTACAGCCATTCACCATCAAACTACGTGGTTTGCAAACGACACTGAATTACCTTGTGGAGGAAAGTTTCATAACATCTGTGTTGTTGGTTCCTC
>NC_091552.1:3437276-3444776 GCF_042767895.1 Penaeus vannamei
AGGAAGAGGAGGTGGATAAGGTGGAGGATGAGGTGGATCAGGAGGAAGAGGAGGTGGATAAGATGGAGGAGGAGGAGGTGGATAAGGTGGAGGAGGAGGAGGACGAGGTGGATAAGGTGCAGCAGGAGGAGGAGGAGGTGGATAAGGTGGAGGACTAGGTGGATAAGGTGGAGGACTAGGTGGATAAGGTGGAGGACTAGGTGGATAAGGTGAAGGAGGAGGAGGTGGATAAGGTGGAGGAAGAGGAGGAGGATAAAGTGGAGGAGGTGGTTAAGATGGAGGAGGAGGAGGTGGAGTATAAGGTGGAGGAGGAGGAGGAGGTGGATAAGGTGAAGGAGAAGGAGGTGGAGGAAGAGGAGGTGGATAAGGTGGAGGAGGAGGTGGTGGATAAGGTGAAGGAAAATGAGGAGGTGGATATGGTGGAGGAGGAGGAGGAGGAGGAGGTGGATAAGGTGAAGGAAAAGGAGGAGGAGGAGGCGGATAAGGTTGAGTAGGAGGAGGAGGAGGAGGAGTATAAGATGGAGGAGGAGGAGGGGGAGTATAAGGTGGAGGAGGAGGTGGAGGAGGAAAGTCTGCCTCAGGTTCCATCAGGAGAGGATTCCTTCTATGCCTTTCCGAGGAGCAAAACTGAACACTCAAGCGTCTATACTGGCGCAGAAGGACCATCAAACCGAGGTCTCTTTCTTTCTCTCATTCCCTCTCCGCTTGCCTGCTTGCTTGCTTGTATGTCTACGTGTGTGTCTGTCTTTGTTTTTTTGTTTTGTTTGTTTTTGTCTTCTTTTGTGTTTCGTCTCGGTTATTTTCATGTTCTTTTTTTATTCCCTTTTTTTAGTTTTTAGCTCTGGATATTTCTTTTCGTTGTGCATTATCCTCGAGAAAAGTCTTATCGCATTCTTAATGTTTGGTTGCATTCTTTATATACATTTTCCCCTATCACTCTGATTATTTCCCCCGCCTGCACTCTCTTCCCTCTCCTCTTTTCCCCCACTCATCAGCCGAGTTCCATTTCCCTCCTTCCTTGTTTTCTTTTCTTCCCCGTCTCCCGTATTTCTTCAGGAAATACTCTTCGTCGCGGGATTACGTTCTTAGGCGCAGGAGAGTCTCGGAAAAGAACAAAACCTTGGGTGTACCGAGCTGTATGGGTGGTTGGGGAGGGGGGAGGGGGTAAGAATGGGGAGTGGGGAAGAAGTAGGAGAACAAAGGCTTTTTTAAGGGAAAGACGTCCTTTTTTTTCTTATTTTTTTCTCTTTTCCTCTCTCTCTCTCTCTTTCTCTTCTTTTCTGTCTCTGTCTTCCTCTCTCTCTTTCACCTTCATGCTCTCCCACCCTCTCTCTCTTTCTCTTTCTCTTCTCCCTCTTTCTCTCTCTCTCTCTCTTTCTCTTTTCCCTCTCTCTCTCTCTCTCTCTTTCACCTTCATGCTCCCCCTTTCTCTCTCGCCCTTTCTCTCTATCTATCTATCTATCTATATATCTAATCTATTCATCTCTCCCTCTCCCTCTACGCTCTTTTACCTTCCACCTCTTCCTTTCTCTCTCCCTCTTTATCATCGAGTCGACACTCTTCTCAGACCTCGAGACAAAAAGTATCTCAGGAGCTTTCAACAAGAACCTGTTGCACTTCCAGCATCCGATGGCGAGTACTGTTGCCTCTGAAGCTGTGTGTTCTTAGCACCTTTTTCAGTACATTTTCGTTGTTGTTTTTTTCTTTATTGGTAGATATATCGATTTATCTTCTCGGATTGTATGTGAATGCATTCTTGTGAATGCAAGTTTTTGATTGCTTGTATGTATGTATATTTGTTGTAGTGTGTGTGTGTGTATGTATGCATATGCATTATTATATTATTATTACAATTATCATTATCATTATCATTATCATCATCATTAGTATAGTTATTAGCATTTTTGTTATTGTTGTAATTATTATCATTTTGATTATTATACTTATTATCATTATCATCATCATTGTTATCATGATTATCATGACGTGAGGGAGTGGCGTCTGGTGTGTGTGTGTGTGTGTGTGTGTGTGTGTTTATGTGTGTGTGCATGAGTGTGTATGTGTGTATATGTGTGTGTGTGTGTTTGTGTGTGTATATACGCGTGTGTGTGTGTGTGTGTGTGTGTATATATGTGTGTGTGTGTGTGTGTGTACGTATATATACATATATAAATGCTGTACACAGATAACCCGTATCCGGACCCGGCCACGTCCGAGGTCCTCAGCCGGGCAGCCACGAGACCGACAAACATATCAGGATTAAAAGCCTCGGCTCACGGACCGAAAGCCGAATCACCTCGGGAGCTCTCATGAATCTCAAATTCCTTGCGGTGAGGGAGGGAGGTCGAGGAGGAGGTGGTTAAGGTTGAGGAGGAGGTGGTGGGGGGAAAGGTGGTTAAGGTGGAGGAGGAGGTGGTTAAAGTGGAGAAGGTGGTTAAGGTGAAGGAGGAGAAGGTGGAGGAGATGGTTAAGGTGGAGGAGGTGGTGGTTGAGGTGGGGGAGGAGGTGGTTAAGTTGGAGGAGGAAGTGGTTAAGATGGAGGTGGTTAAGATGGAGGTGGTTAAGGTGGAGGAGGTGGTTAAAGTGGAGGAGAAAGTGGTTAAGGTGGAGGAGGAGGTGGTTAAGATGGAGGAGGAGGTGGTTAAGGTGGAGGAGGAGGTGGTTAAGGGAGCTCTCATGAATCTCAAATTCCTTGCGGTGAGGGAGGGAGGTGGAGGAGGAGGTGGTGGAGAAGGTGGAGGAGATGGTTAAGGTGGAGGAGGAGGTTAAGATGAAGGAGGAGGTGGTTAAGGTAGAGGTGGAGGAGGAGGTGGTTAAGGTGAATGAGGAGAAGGTGGAGGAGGTGGTGGTTAAGGTGGGGGAGGAGAAGGTGGTTCAGGTGGGGGAGGAGGTGGTTAAGGTGGAGAAGGTGGAGGTGGTTAAGGTGGAGAAGGTGGTTAAGATGGAGGTGGAGGTGGTTATGGTGGAGGAGGAGGTAGTTAAGGTGGAGGAGGAGGTGGAGAAGGAGGAGGAGAAGGTAGAGGAGGAGGAGGTGGTGGTGGTTAAGGTGGGGGAGGAGGAGGAAGTGGTTAAGATGGAGGTGGTTAAGGTGGAGGAGGTGGTTAAAGTGGTGGAGAAAGTGGTTAAGGTGGAGGAGGAGGTGGTTAAGATGGAGGAGGAGGTGGTTAAGGTGGAGGAGGAGGTGGTTAAGGGAGCTCTCATGAATCTCAAATTCCTTGCGGTGAGGGAGGGAGGTCGAGGAGGAGGAGGTGGTGGAGGAGGAGGTGGAGGAGGAGGTGGTTAAGATGGAGGAGGAGGTGGTTAAGGTGGAGGAGGAGGTGGTTAAAGTGGAGGAGGAGGAGGAGAAGGTGGAGGAGGAGGAGGAGGTGGTTAAGGTGGAGTAGAAGGTGGTTAAGGTGGAGGAGAAGGTGGTTAAAGTGGAGGAGAAAGTGGTTAAGATGCGGGAGGTGGATGAGAAGGAGGTGGTTCAGGTGGAGGAGGAGAAGGTGAAGAAGTATTTAGGGTGGAGGAGGTGGAGGAGAAGGTGGTTAAGGTTAAGGTGGAAGAGATGGAGGAGGAGAAGGTATTTAAGGTGGAGGAGGAGAAGATGGTTAAGGTAGAGGAGGGGGAGGTAGTTGTGGTGATAGAGGACGAGGGTGAGGAGGAGAAGAAGAAAAAGAAGGTGGTGGAGGAGGAGGAAGAAGAAAAGGAAGATGAGGAGGAATGAATGGGAAAAGGAAGAGGAGGAAGATCAAAATGAAGGAAGGAAGAAGGAAAAGGAGAAAGAGTAGTAGTAGTGGTAAAGAAAGCAGGAGAAGAAGGAGTAAGAATAGAAGCAGAAGTAGGAGAAGGAAGAGGAGGAGGACGACGACCACGACGACGAAGGAGAAGAAAATAACGACGACAGCGATGACGGCGAGAAGGATAAAGGAACAAGAGAATGGAAGAGAAAAAGAAAAAAATGACACGACCCAGAAACATATATATAAAAAAAGATGAACAAAACAAACCTCAAAAAGCAAAGAAAAAAAAGTAGAAAAGAAAGAGACGTAAAAAAAGAAATAAAATAAAATAAAATAAAAGATAACAACCCCCCCCCTCCCCTAAAGAGAGAGAGAGAGAGAGACAGAGGAGACAGACAGACAGAGAGAGAGCGAGAGCGAGAGAGAGAGACAGACAGACAGACAGACAGACAGACAGAGAGAGAGAGACCAAAAGAGCCGTCGAGGTGCTGCACCAGACGATCTCCGACACGACCAGCAGAGTCAACAGCAGCAGCAGGTGTGAGGACCAACTTTGGCAATCTGGCGCTGTGCTCGATCACGTGATTGCTCGAGAGGGAAGTCTGGATCCCGTTGGCCGTCGTCGCGAGATGAGAGGGGAGGCGGAGAGGGATGATTGAGTGGGATTGCGGGGTTGGGGGAATGTGGGTGTTGGGGGAGTGGGATTGTGGGATGTGGGGGGTTGGGATTGGGGAGTGGGGGAGTGGGATTGGGGGGATGTGAGGGGTTGGGGAGTGGGGTTTGGGTGACGTGAGGGTGGGAGTGGGGGAGTTAGGGGAGTGAGAGTGGGATTTAGGTGAGTTGGGAATGGGAGTGGGGTTTGTGTGCAGTGGGGGTGGGGTTTAGGTGACGTGGGAGTTGGAAGTGGGTTTGGGTGACGTGGGAGTTGGGAGTGGGGTTTGGGTGAAGTGGGAACTGGGGGTAAGAGAGTAGGAGTGGGATTTGGGAGTGAGGGCAGTGACGTCTGGGTGACAGGGTGTGGGAGTGGGAATGGGATTGGGGTGACGTGGGAGTCAGGAGTGGGGGAGTATAAATGGGAATAGAAATTGGGTGACGTAGGATTTGGGTGACGTGGGAGTCAGGAGTGGGGGAGTATAAATGGGAATAGAAATTGGGTGACGTAGGATTTGGGTGACGTGGGAGTCAGGAGTGGGGGAGTATAAATGGGAATAGAAATTGGGTGACGTAGGATTTGGGTGACGTGGGAGTCAGGAGTGGGGGGAGTATAAAGTATGCTTTGAGTGACGTAGAATTCAGTTGACATAGGATTTGGATGCCGTGAAACTGGGGTGGAGGGAGGGGGGTAAGTGAGGGTTGGGAGTACGGAGGTGGAAGGGGCGATGGGGGGAGGGGGGGGGGATACGGGAAGGGAAGAAATCAGGTAGAAGTCTATTATCTATACTTAAATTGACATTATCATTCTCTTTTCTGTTTCCACTATTTTCATTCATCTTTATACCCCTTTCTCGTAATCATCAATATTATCCCAATATTCTCTAAAGGTTACTAAACGGCATTAAAAACCAAGACGACAGTTCTGCAACAACAAAATTACCGATACAGTAATATAATACAACACGTAATGATATGCATTTTCAGCTTAAGTATCACTGTCACAAACAAGATATCAAATGATCATAATTTATTGATGAATATATTATCATTCTCTTTCTTTTTTCTTCCTGTTTATATTCTTTGTTCTTTTTCTTGTTTTCTTCCTTGTTTTCTTTCTTCTCCTCTTCCTTGTCTTCTTCCTCGTTCTCATCCTTGTTCTCCTCACTGTTCTTTTACTTGTTCTCTTCCTTCTCTTCTTCCTTGTTCTTTTACTTGTTCTCTTTCGAGTTCTCTTCCTCTTTCATCTCCTTGTTCTCCTCCTTCTCCTCTTTCTTGGTCTCATCCTTGTTCTCTCTCTTCTTCTCTTCCTCTTTTTCTTCCTTGTTCTCTCCCTTCTTCCCTTTCTCCTCTTCTACCTTGTCCTATCCCTTCTTCTCTTCCTTCTCTTCTCCCTCCCTCCTCTTCTTCCTTGTCCTCTCCCTTCCTCCTCTTCTTCCTCCTCCTCTTCCCTCTCTTCTTCCTTCTCCTCTTCCCCCTCTTCTTCCTTTCGCAAAACCAACCTCAAACCTTTAGTCATTAAGTTAGTCTTGATCTCGATTTAGAACCCGAGGAAGTTCTGTATTTTCCCGGACTTGTGGGGTTCTTGGTCTTAGGATTTCGGGAAGGACTTTCTCCCTCTGTCTCCGCTTAGCACGTCGATCGCTTTCCAAGAGCTTTGATTAAGTTATTTTCGCCTTTAATTCCGTGTTTTTTGGTTTGGTTTTGTATGTGCTTTTTTTTTTTTTTTTTTTTTTTTTTTTGGTTTTGTTCTGTTGTGATGATGAGGTTTGTGTTTTTTTCCGGTATTTCAGTCTCGGTTTTCTGGAGAACACGTATCAAAATGCTTTTTATTTTTTTTCTCTCTCGTCTTTCTTCTGTTTTTCTCTTTCTCTCTCTCTCTCTCTCTATCTATCTATCTATCTCTTTCTCTCTCTCTCTGTCTCTGTCTCTCTCTCTCTATCTATCTATCTATCTATCTATTTATCTGTCTATCTCTCTCTCTCGATATCTCACGCATTATTTGATCGCATGATCTGTGTACGTTTTTGTTTTCTAGTGTTTTTTTTTCTGTTTATCGTATATTATTTCATCTTGTGTTTTAGTCTCCTACTTATTGTGTACGTCTTTAACAAACATTTCCTTGATTTTCACATGACTTGAAAACCAGAGACACCGTTGCTGAAGGAAATTGCCCACGACGTCGTAGTACTACCCTCTATTCTTTCTCGTCCTCCTCTCTTTCCCCCTTCTCTCACTCCTTCTCCTCTTCCCCTCTTCTTCCACCCTTCCTTCTCCCTCGACTCAGACTCGTCTCATCCCTTCTGGCGAACTCATTCCGTCCAGAACAACATTTTCCTTCGTGAGAGCAAACTCCTCGAACACTCTTAACGACCATCTAGTAGAAGGGGTTCCATTTTTTTTTTTATTATTATTGTTTTCATTTCATTCCGAACATGAGCCCTTTTCTCATATAAGAAATTCGATCACATACGCTCCCCCACCCACCCCTCCCCACCCTTTTTTCTTTCATTTTCGGATGGTTTCTTGATTCCTCACTTCCTGCGGCTTCTTCCTTGCTCCTTCTGCTTCGTCATTCCCACGACTCGTTGCTCTCCTTCGCTGAATCAAGACGAGTTACGGGGATTTGTCTTTAATGAAATGTCTGGCTTCCCTTTCGGTTGTTTTACTGTCGTTGTATTGGACGTTCGAAGTTGAAATTAATCTGTGCTTCCTGGAATTATGATGTTTTACCTGCAATCGATACATATCCATCTCTTGATTTTGCAGTTCATCAATATGTACATCTATGTATATCTATCTATCTATCTATCTATCTATCTATATATGTACATAAACATATGTATATATATATATATATATATATATATATATATATATATATATATATATATATATATATATATATATATATTTATATCCATCTTTTGATTCTATTGTGAATCTTATTTATCTATTTTTTTGTTTATTTTACTTAAGACCCTCCAGAAATACCGAATATCCCACTTTCTTTAAACCTTTTCCCATCTTCGAATTTTTATTCTTACAGAAGAGTGTATGAACTAATCAAAAAGTTCGTAAAACGAGGCTGACTAGTTTCTCAGGACTAGAATTTCTTCAAATTTTC
>NC_091552.1:3477965-3480465 GCF_042767895.1 Penaeus vannamei
TATATATATATATATATATATATATATATATATATATATATATATATATATATATATATATATGCATATAAATATACATATATACTTATATATGTATATATCTATATATTTCTAGTGTATACACATACCTGAAAAGGTCTGCTTCGAAAAGGCTAGCTTTAAATGACCCATAAATACATATTCTATATCATATCATTTTTTCTACTAACCCGAATTACGGACTATACACACAAAAAATCTCAAACGTACACGCACATACACACCCCGACACACACACACACCCATACACGAGACAACAAAAAAAAAACAGTCATGAAACGAAGAGCAGCTCTCTTTCGGAACGCGGCGGAGCGAGTGACCTGGCATCTGACCTCGGCGCCCTGATATCACCTGTCACAGAGAAGGTCAACGGATTCCTTCTCACTCACTGGCTCTCGCGACTCGTTCATCAGCGTCGTGTTCAATCCCTGAGGCGTCGCTTCGGCAGGTAAGGGATTATTGGTGTTCTCATATTTGTTTTTTTATGGTCATTCACGAACACAACGGTGTATGCAATTGTGTATGTGTATCTATATGTTTCTCTATGTATGTAATGTACATGTATATTTATATATATGTATACTTATATATATATATATATATATATATATATATATATATATATATATATATATATATATATATATATATATGTGTGTGTGTGTGTGTGTGTGTGTGTGTGTGTGTGTATATATGACATTGTTCATAAGAAATGACGACCCTGGGTTTATCGTTGTCGTTACATGTATGAATTTTATTGATTCATGTGTCCGAGAAATTTGCCTAAATAGAAAAGAAAGAAAAGCGATTCTAATCGTATAAACGAAAGATAAAGAATGTGATGAAAGGAAAAAATAAAAAAGATGAAGAAGACAAGGAAGAAAAAGATGAAGAAGACATGGAAGAAAAAGAAAGGAGGAGGAAAAAAGAAGAAAAAGAACTGGAGAAGGGAAAAAGAAAAAAAAGATGAAGAAGAGAAAGAATAAAAAGAAGAAAGGAGGAAAAACGAAGAAAAACACCAGGAGTGAAAAAAGAACGAAGATGAAGAAGAGAAGAAAAAAGAAAGAAAGAGAAAAGAGAAAGGAAGAAGAAAAAAGACAGAAAGAAGAAAACGAGAAAGACATATTCACCCACCCACTTCCTCACAATCGTGGCACTGATAGAGTACGTAGTCATCCGTCCAAGGAGAGAGACAGACGAGCGTGCAGCTTTCTCTATTCGCTTTCAGGAATAACTGAAAAAAGAAAATAACACCAGCCAGAAAAAAAAAACCGTTCTGGACAATACATCGAAGGCTCTGGGACCGTTGTTCAGCGTCTGTACAGGTCACCGTGGGACATGGATGATAGAGATGTACCTTTCTTTCTTTTTCGCTCCTTCTCGGTTTTTTCCTCCACAGGTGTTATGGTTCGAGCTTTTCGGTTCATGGTCTTTATGTAAGATGCAACGAAGCTTCGGTCAGACCTGCGGTTTCTACGGATTTTACAACGTAAAGGCTTCGGATGGTTTTGAAGCAGTGAGCGAGCGGTCAAAAGGGGGATTCGAAACCGGTCACAAGATGAAGGTGGTGGATATAATTATTTAACAAAAGGCATCCATACGTTTCGATAGGATATGAGTAAACAAAAGAGGGAGAGGCAACCCCCCACCTTCCAGAGAGAGAGAGAGAGGGAGGGAGAGGGAGAGAGAGAAAAGGAGAGATGGATATATAGATAGAAAGAGAGATAGAGAGTGAGAGAAGGAGAGATAGATAGATAGAAAGAGAGGGAGAAAGAAGGAGAGGGAGGGAAGTTGCAGAACGAGGAAGAAAGAAAAAGAGAGAGAGAGTCACAAAGACAAACAGACAGATAAGTATATAGATAGATAAACAGATGATTACTCAAAGATAGAGAGATAGAAGCGGCGCGAAAGAGACTTTTTACAACCCATTTAAGGATTCAAGGAGGGTTCGACCGCGTACACCGTAAAGAATTAATCCAGGTACATACGGAGCTTTCTGTCAACAGTACATCGTGAGTTGGGAACAAACTTCCACTTTCTTTTTTTCCTTCTTTCTCCTTCTTCTTTGTGTAGTTTGTACCCACGAACGGTAGCGAGTGATAAATATTTTTCTGAGTATAGTAGAGGACATGTTACGACAGCACGCGTGGAGTGATTTCACACTAGTACGTTCTTTCACAACAGTCATTCTTCTTTTGCTTTTTGAAAAGAATTAAGAATATTCGATGGCAGGGAAAAGCAGGAGACATAAACATATCTGTATCGGAAAACAAGGACAAACACAGTAACGTGTACACAAAAATGAAAATGAACATAGCCACAATGGGAATTGAAAATAATTGTAACGTTTCGAACTCTTCTATCTATATGTATGTATATCCACACACACACACACACACACACACACACACACACACACACACACGCACGCACACACGCACACACACACACACGCATACAC
>NC_091552.1:3485465-3492965 GCF_042767895.1 Penaeus vannamei
TGAGTGGGCGTTTGTGTGTTTGTCAGTGGGTGTTTGTGTGTTTGTGAGTGGGAGACGGAGAAAGAAACCAAGATAAAGCAGGAAAACGTAAGGGAAGAGCAGAGTGCGAGACAGGAGGAAAAAAAATATATATATATAAGCCCCTTGTTATCGGCTTGATCAACTTACGGTCAAGGTTTTATTTTCCACAATCAGTCAGGGTTTCCATTTCCAGGGAAAAAATGTGTTCTGGCGCCTTTCCTCCGCCGTCTCATGGCATGAACTTCCCTCCTCGGCCGCGGTCTTGTTGTTCTTTCTTCTGTGTCTGTTTGTGTGTTTGTGAGTGGGTTTTTGTTTGTGTGTTTGTGAGTGGGTGTTTGTGTGTTTGTGAGTGGGTGTTTGTTTGTGAGTGGGTGTTTGTGTGTTTGTGAGTGGGTATTTGTGTATTTGTGAGTGGGTATTTGTGTGTTTTTGAGTGGGTATTTGTGTGTTTGTGAGTGGGAGACGGAGAAAGAAACCAAGATAAAGCAAGAAAGCAAGACGGAGAAAGAAACCAAGATAAAGCAGGAAAACGTATGGGAAGAGCAGAGTGTGAGACAGGAGAAGAAAAATATATATAAGCCCCTTGTTATCGGCTTGATCAACTTACGGTCAAGGTTTTATTTTCCACAATCAGTCAGGGTTTCCATTTCCAGGGAAAAAAGGTGTTCTGGCGCCTTTCCTCCGCCGTCTAAGGGCATGAACTTCCCTCCTCGGCCGCGTTCTAGTTATTCTTTCTTCTGTGTCTGTTTGTGTGTTTGTGAGTGGGTGTTTGTTTGTTTGTGAGTGGGTATTTGTTTGTTTGTGAGTGGGTGTTTGTGAGTGGGTATTTGTCTGTGTGTTTGTGAGTGGGTGTTTGTTTGTGTGTTTGTGAGTGGGTGTTTGTGTGTTTGTTTGTGAGTGGGTGTTTGTGTGTTTGTGAGTGGGTGTTTGTTTGTTTGTTTGTGAGTGGGTATTTGTGTGTTTGTTTGTGAGTGGGTGTTTGTGTGTTTGTGAGTGGGTGTTTGTGTGTTTATGAGTGGGTGTTTGTGTGTTTGTGAGTGGGTGTTTGTGTGTTTGTGAGTGGGTCTTTGGGTGTTTGTGGGTGGGTATTTGTGTGTTTGTGAGTGGGTATTTGTGTGTTTGTGAGTGGGTGTTTGTGTATTTGTGAGTGGGTGTTTGTGTGTTTGTGAGTGGATGTTTGTGTGTTTGTGAGTGGGTGTTTGTGTATTTGTGAGTGGGTATTTGTTTGTGAGTGGGTATTTGTGTGTTTGTGAGTGGGTGTTTGTGTGTTTGTGAGTGGGTATTTGTGTGTTTGTGAGTGGGTATTTGTGTGTTTGTGAGTGGGTATTTGTGTGTTTGTGAGTGGGTGTTTGTGTGTTTGTGGGTGGGTATTTGTTTGTTTGTGAGTAGGTGTTTGTGAGTGGGTATTTGTCTGTGTGTTTGTGAGTGGGTGTTTGTTTGTGTGTTTGTGAGTGGGTGTTTGTGTGTTTGTTTGTGAGTGGGTGTTTGTGTGTTTGTGAGTGGGTGTTTGTTTGTTTGTTTGTGAGTGGGTATTTGTGTGTTTGTTTGTGAGTGGGTGTTTGTGTGTGTTTTGTGAGTGGGTGTTTGTTTGTTTGTGAGTGGGTGTTTGTGTGTTTGTGAGTGGGTGTTTGTGTGTTTGTGAGTGGGTGTTTGTGTATTTGTGAGTGGGTGTTTGTGTGTTTGTGAGTGGATGTTTGTGTGTTTGTGAGTGGGTGTTTGTGTGTTTGTGAGTGGATATTTGTGTGTTTGTGAGTGGGTGTTTGTCTGTTTGTGAGTGGGTATTTGCGTGTTTGTGAGTGGGTATTTGTTTGTGTGTTTGTGAGTGGGTATTTGTTTGTGTGTTTGTGAGTGGGTATTTGCGTGTTTGTGAGTGGGAGACGGAGAAAGAAACTAAGATAAATCAGGAAGACGTATGGGAAGAGCAGAGTGTGAGACAGGAGGAAAAATATATATAAGCCCCTTGTTATCGGCTTGATCAACTTACGGTCAAGGTTTTATTTTCCACAATCAGTCAGGGTTTCCATTTCCAGGGAAAAAAAGGTGTTCTGGCGCCTTTCCTCCGCCGTCTAAGGGCATGAACTTCCCTCCTCGGCCGCGGTCTTGTTGTTCTTTCTTCTGTGTTTGTTTGTGTGTTTGTGAGTGGGTGTTTGTTTGTGTGTTTGTGAGTGGGTGTTTGTGTGTTTGTGAGTGGGTGTTTGTTTGTGTGTTTGTGTGTTTGTGAGTGGGTATTTGTGTGTTTGTGAGTGGGTATTTGTTTGTGTGTTTGTGAGTAGGAGACGGAGAAAGAATCTAAGATAAAGCAGGAAAACGTATGGGAAGAGCAGAGTGTGAGACAGGAGGAAAAAAATATATATAACCCCTTTGTTATCGGCTTGATCAACTTACGGTCAAGGTTTTATTTTCCACAATCAGTCAGGGTTTCCATTTCCAGGGAAAAAAGGTGTTCTGGCGCCTTTCCTCCGCCGTCTCAGGGCATGAACTTCCCTCCTCGGCCGCGTTCTTGTTGTTCTTTCTTCTGTGTCTGTTTGTGTGTTTGTGAGTGGGTGTTTGTGTGTTTGTTTGTGAGTGGGTATTTGTTTGTTTGTAGGTGGATATTTGTTTGTTTGTGGGTGGGTATTTGTTTGTTTGTGAGTGGGTATTTGTTTGTTTGTGAGTGGGTATTTGTGTGTTTGTGAGTGGGTATTTGTTTGTGTGTTTGTGTGTTTGTGAGTGGGTGTTTGTGTGTTTGTGAGTGGGTATTTGTGTGTTTGTGAGTGGGTGTTTGTTTGTGTGTTTGGGTGTTTGTGTGTTTGTGAGTGGGTGTTTGTGTGTTTGTGAGTGGATATTTGTGTGTTTGTGAGTGGGTGTTTGTCTGTTTGTGAGTGAGAGACGGAGAAAGAAACCAAGACAAAACAAGAAAGCAAGACGGAGAAAGAAACCAAGATAAAGCAGGAAAACGTATGGGAAGAGCAGAGTGCGAGACGGGAGGAAAAATATATATAAGCCCCTTGTTATCGGCTTGATCAACTTACGGTCAAGGTTTTATTTTCCACAATCAGTCAGGGTTTCCATTTCCAGGGAAAAAAGGTGTTCTGGCGCCTTTCCTCCGCCGTCTCATGGCATGAACTTCCTTCCTCGGCCGCGTTCTTGTTATTCGTTCTTCTGTGTTTGTTTGTGTGTTTGTGAGTGGGTGTTTGTGAGTGGGTATTTGTTTGTTTGTTTGTGTGTTTTTGAGTGGGTGTTTGTTTGTTTGTTTGGGTGTTTGTGAGTGGATATTTGTGTCTTTTTGAGTGGGTGTTTGTTTGTGTGTTTGGGTGTTTTGTGAGTGGATATTTGCAGGTTGTGAGTGGGTGTTGTTTGTTTGTTTGGGTGTTTGTGAGTGGATATTTGTGTGTTTGTGAGTTGGTATTTGTGTGTTTGTGAGTGGGTATTTGTTTGTTTGTTTGGGTGTTTGTGAGTGGGTGTTTGTGTGTTTCTGAGTGGGTGTTTGTTTGTGTGTTTGGGTGTTTGTGAGTGGATATTTGTGTGTTTGTGAGTGGGTGTTTGTTTGTTTGTTTGGGTGTTTGTGAGTGGATATTTGTGTGTTTGTGAGTTGGTATTTGTGTGTTTGTGAGTGGGCGTTTGTGTTTTTTTGAGTGGGTGTTTATGTGTTTGTGAGTGGGTATTTGTTTATAGGTGGGTGGGTATTTGTGTGTTTGTGAGTGGGTATTTGTGTATTTGTGAGTGGGTGTTTGTGTGTTTGTGGAGTGGGTATTTGTTTGTTTGTGAGTGGGTGTTTGGTGTGTTTGTGAGTGGCATTTGTTTGTTTGTGGGTGGGTATTTCAGTGTTTGTGAGTGGGTATTTGTGTATTTGTGAGTGTGTTTTGTGTGTTTGTGAGTGGGTATTTGTTTGTTTGTGAGTAGGTGTTTGTGAGTGGGTATTTGTTTGTTTGTGGGTGGGTGTTTGTGTGTTTGTGAGTGGGTGTTTGTGTGTATTTGTGAGTGGGTGTTTGTGTGTGTTTGTGAGTGGGTATTTCTTTATGGGTGGATGGGTATTTGTGTGTTTGTGAGTGGGTGCTTGTTTGTTTGTGAGTGCGTATTTTTGTGTTTGTGAGTGGGTATTTGTGTGTTTGTGATCAGTATTTGCTTTAGGTGGAGTGGGTATTTGTTTGTGTGTTTGTGAGTGGGTATTTTATTTGTTTGTGAGTGGGTATTTGTTTATAGGTGGGTGGGTATTTGTTTGTGTGTTTGTGGAGTGGGCATTTGTGTGTGTGTTTGTGAGTGGGTATTTGTTTGTGTATGGTTGTGACTGGGTATTTGTGTGTGTTTGTAGGTGGATATTTTGTGTGTTTGTTTGTGAGTGGATATTTGTGTGTTTGTGGGTGGATAGTTGTTTGTGTGTTTGTGGGTGGGTATTTATTTGTGTGGGTGTTTGTTTGCTTATGAGTGTGTATTTATTTGTGTTTGTGAGTGGGTATTTGTGTGTTTGTGAGTTGGTATTTGTTGTTAGTGGATGGGTATTTTTTGTGGTTGTGAGTGCGTATTTTTTGTGTGTGTGTGTTTTTGTGTGTGGGTATTTGTTTGTGGGTGGGTGGATGAGTATATGTACGTGTGTTTGTTTGTTTGTTGACGTTTGAGGGAGTGGGTGCTTTTGTATGTTTGGTTGCTTGTTTGTTTGTGGGTGTGATTAGGTAAGTAGAAATTATATTCTAGAAGTAGGCCAAATATCTACAATCCAAATATCTTTGATAATACATTAATAATTCAATAAAATAGAATTCTCTGATAAGTATATCTTACTGAACACAAACAAATCAAAGAACATCACAAAAGATTGTTTCTCCTTCTTTATGTGCCATAGAAGGACACAATAAAGATACTGTAAGGCCAGTAATAATTTCCCCAATCGTAAAAATAGCTTTGTGTCCCCTCCATACCATTCGTTTTCTTTGATTAATTGTTAGTGTCAATTGCCAGACCATTTCTCCGTTATCAGAAAACTAGTCCCCTTTTATCTTTCGAAATCTCGTGGAGATAAGCCACGTCTCTCTTTCATTCGCTGGCTCCCTCTTTCTCTTTATCTGTCTTTCTATTTATTTCTGTGTTTGTAGTTGCGTGGTTGTTTGTTCTTATCTCTGGTATTGTGTGTGTTTGTTTGTATCTGTCGGTCTGTCTTGGTTTCTTTTTCTCTGTCTCTTTCTCTCTCTCTCCCTTTCTTTCTCACTCACTCCCTCTGTGTGTGTGTGTGTGTGTCTGTCTTTCCCTCTCCCTCCCTCTCTCTCTTTCTTTGTCTCTGTCTGTCTGTCTGTCTGTCTGTCTGTCTGTCTCTCTCTCTCTCTCCTTCTCTCTCCCTCTCTCTCGCTCCCTCTCCCTCACTCCCTCCCTCCCCCCACCCTCTCTCTCATGGGCGCCCGTGCACTCTCCCACTCATTCTCTGTCTGTCTGTTTGTCTAGCTGTCTCTCTGCCAGTCTCTCCACCTCGCCTCTAATCCTAGTGATTATAATTCCTCTCATCCTGTCAATTCCCTTCATCATCAACCTCTTATTCCCAATCCCTTCTTTACCCAAGACTCCCCACCTATCAGTATGAAAGTAAAAACAATATAAAATACACCCAGACACAAAGGGAAGGACAAGAAGAAGGAAAACACACCCAAAAGTCCTCGGGAAAAATCCAGGAGCGAGGAGAGCGTGTGCTGGCGAGTCCCCAATTCGCCATCCAGCAGTCAACACCGTCAGACAAGTGTTGACTCAGTTGATGGAATGCTCGCGTCGGTTCTGACTGTAATTACAAGGGATTTCGGGTTGGAAATGACTCCTTTTTTTTAGAGTGGGAGTGTGGGTAGGTGGGGGGGGGGGGTTGTCATCCTCCTCTTGCTGGGAGAAAAAACTTTCTTGAGAGATGGGACGAGAACATCAGAGCAAAGGATATGTCCTCCTTTTTTATAGAGGTGGGGGGGGGCATCATCCTCTTGCTGGACCGCCCCCCCCCCTTTTTTTTTTAGAGGGAGGGGGGTCATCCTCCCCTTGCTGGAAAAAAAAAAACCCTTCTTTCTTGAGAGACGCGAAGGATACATCCCCTTTTTTTATAGTGGGATTGTGGAGGGGGGCGCCATCCTCTTGCTGGACCCCCCCCCCTTTCTTTTTTTGAGAGACACCAGAGCGAAGGATACATCCCCCTTTTTTTATAGTGGGAGTGTGGAGGGGAGCGCCATCCTCTTGCTGGACCCCCCCCCCCTTCTTTTCTTGAGACACGGGACGAGGACACTACAGAGAAGGATAGTCCGCTTTTTGTTTTATAGAGCGAGGGGGGGCATCCTCCAAATTCTTCTGGCTGGACCCCCTCCCCCCTCCTCCCCTTCTTTCTTGAGAGACGGGAAAAGGACACCACAGAGAAGGACACGTCTCCTTTTTATAGAGCGAGGGGGCATCCTCCTCCTCCTCTGGACCTCACCCCCCCCCCCCCTTTCTTTTCCTGGGCGCCGAAACGAGGACACCAGAGCCAAGGATACGTACCCCCCCCCCCCCCCTTTCTTTATATAGAGGGAGGGGGGGAGACATCCTCCTCCAGCTGGACCCCCCCACCCCACCCACCCCTACCCGCCCCACTTCTTTTCTTGAAAGACACAACAGCGAGGACACCAGAGCTAAGAATACGTATCGCCTTGAAGTGAGGGTCTTGAGCACTTAGTTCCTGCGTGTGACCTGCTTAAGATTATCCTCGGGGGGGGGGGGGTGTTGGAGGGTCTTACGTCACTCTTACTCTGTGGAATGTGGGCCGTAATGGGGCCTGGATGCGTCTGTGTGTGGGTAGGTGTGTGGGTTTACATTTTCTCTGTGTGGGAAGATTTTTTGGGGGGTTCTTTCATTCTTTGTTTCGAATTTTGTCTTCAATCTTGTTGCTTTTGTTATTATAGTTGTTGTTTTTCATTATAAATGTTGCTGTTAACATTATTGCTGCCATTATACACATCTTTTTTATTGTCTTTATCATTATTATTGCTATTATCATCATTATTATTATTATTATTGTTACTATTATTAATATTATCATCATTATTATCATTATCATTATTATTGATATCATCATTGTTATTATTATTACTATTAATATTTTTATTATTATTATCATCCTTATTATTATTATCATGATGATTATTATTATTCTGATTTTTATTGTCATAATCATTATTATTATTGTCAATAGTAGTAGTAGTAATTGTAGTAGTCTCATTATCATCATCATCATCATCATTATTATTATTATTATTATTATTATTAATATTATGATAACGATGATGATGATGATGAAGATGATGATGATGATGATGATGATGATGATGATGATGATGATGATGATGATGATGATGATGATTACTATTACTATCATTATCATCATCATTATCATTATTATCAATCATTGTGATTAATCATGATATTATTGTTATTGTTTTCATTGTAATTGTTATTATTAATAATAGTACTACCACTATTATCTTTATCATTATTATTAGTACATTC
>NC_091552.1:3495465-3502965 GCF_042767895.1 Penaeus vannamei
TCTCTTTCTCTCCCTCCCTCCCTCCCTCCCTGCCTCCCCCCTCTCTCTCTCTTTTACTATCGCGTGTACCATTTTCAGCTCTTGATCACAAAAAAAATTGCGCACCTAAAAAAAAAAAAAAAACGTACTATAGTTTTTTATAATGCATTAGTAACGGGTGAGCACACAAAGGAGGTGGGTAAGAGGTGGAAAAAAAAGAAAAGAAAAATGGAAGGAAAAGAGAGAGAGGGAGAGGAAAAAAAATGGTTAGGGGCTCTGTGTAACGAGCTTACCTGTTGCTGAAGGAAAGTAGATATTTAATGAAGTACCTAGGTAGAGGATATTTATTTGTTTATCGTTTTTCACTGGCTTTCATCTTTTTTCTTTGTCGTTAGCTTAGTCGATCTGGTAACTAAATATGTATTAATATGAGTCAAAAATAATTCAGATGACAAGAAAATCTCTCGAACCAAAACATAAACCGTAAAAAACGCGTGAAGTAAAACACACACACACACATACACTCATCCCCCCACTTCCTCTCTCAATCTTCTTCCTTCGTTCACATCTTCTTCCTCCTCCTCCTCTTCTTCTTCTTCCTCCCTCTCCTCCTCCTTTTTTCTTCTCCTCTTCCTCCCTCCCCACCCCACCCCCAACAGACACCAACACCCACCCACCACCCACTTACACATACTCCCCTTCCCCTCCACACACACCTACCACCCACCCCCTTCCCCCAACCCATAACACCCCTACCCCCTCCACACCAACACCCTAATCCCCACCCTTTATCACCCTAACCCCACCCCCCAACACCTAACCCCCACTCCCCAACACACCGACCCCCTCCCCCCCCTACTACCACCACCCTTCCCCCTATCACCCCTACCCTACCCCCCAACCCCCAACACCCCCCATCCCACCACACACACACACACAACGAAGCCAGCGAGGAGGAGTAAGACTCCGGTGTTAAATTGTGTTAAATGCTGAAGGCGCGGTTGCCGTATCCTATTTTCCGGGAGAAAAAACAGCAAAGAAATACGTCTTTGCCTCATCCATCTTCCCGCTAAGAATCCGCGAGAAGAGGTTTGCTCCGAATTCACTCGGGCTGGGAGGAGGAAGAGGAGGAGGAGGAGGAAGAGGAGGAGGATGGGGGAAGAGGAGGAAGAGGGAGGAAGAGGGGAGGAGGAGGAAGAGGGAAGGGGGGAAGGAAAGGGAGGAAGAGGAGGGAGGGATGGGGGAAGGAGGGGGAGGAAGGAAGGGAGGGGAGAGGGAGGAAGAAGAAGGGGAAGAGGAAGAGGAAGAGGAGGAGGAGGGAGGATGGGGAGGGAGGAGGAGGATGGGGGGGAAGAGGGGAGGAAGGAGGATGGGGGAAGAGGAGGAGATGGAAGTGGAGGATGGGGAAGAGGAGGGAGGAGGAAGTGGAGGGGGGAGGAGAGGGAGGATGGGGGAGGAGGAGGAGGAGGAGAGGGAGGAGGAGGAGAAGGAGGAGAGGGATGAGGAAGGGGGAGGGGAGAGGGAGGGAGGGAGGAGGAGGGAGAGAGAGAGGAAGAGGAGGAGGAGGGGGAAGAGGAAGGGCAGCAGGAGGAAGGATGGAAGAAGAAGGAGGAGGAAGAGGAGGAGGGAGGGAGGAAGAGAAGAAAAAGAAAAGATTGCGAGGGAAGGGAAGGAGGAGAAGATGGAAAGGGGAAGAGGGGCACGAGGAGGAGGGGAGAAGAGAAGATGGATACGGGGAAGGAAGGAAGGAAGGAAGAATAGGAAGAGGAGGAGGAGGGAGGAGAAAGAAAGAGGAGCAGGAGGAGGGGTGGAGGAAGAGAGAGATGAAGAGGAAAAGGAAAAGGAAGAGATAAAAGAAGAAAAAGTGAAAAGGAAGAAAGAAAGACAGAAAGAAAAGGATAGAAAAAAAGGAGGGAGAGGGGAGGAGTAGATGGAAAGAAGAACGGAAGGAGGAAAAGGAAAATAATAAGAAATTGAGATCGTAAAAGGAAACGGAAGAGGAGGCAAAGGAGAAGAGGGAGAAAGGAGGAGGTGGGGGAAGGGGAGGAGCAGAGAGAGAAGGAGAAGGAGAAAGAAAGGAGGATAAGCAGATGGAGAAGATGGGAGAAAGGGAGGGAGAAGAAGTAGAAAAGAAGAGGAAGAAAGAAAAGAAATAAAAGGAAGGAAGGGAAAGGGCGTAGGAGAAGAAGGAGGATAAAGACGAAGAAGAAGAAATGAAGTTAAAGAGGAATGGCGATGATGATAATAATGGGGACGAACAGGCGGAAAAAGAGAAGGAAAAAGAAAAAGAAAAGGCAGAAAAGGAGAAGAAGAAGAAGATGGAGAGAGCGGGAAGGAGAAAGAGGAAGAAAAAGTTGAATAGGAGGAGAATAGATAGGGGAATTGTGAGGATTTAACATCTTATAGTTGAACAAACTGAATGTCATTTTTTGTTATCTTTTTTTTTCAACTAGGTATTAATAAGTTTTCAATGAAGTTATGAAGTGATTTCGTCTTAATCTTTTGAAAAAAAATGCCCTTTTTTGCGCATATCAAAAAAAAAAATAATAATAATAATAATAATAAATAAAAAAATAAATAAATAAAATAAGAATAAATAAATGAATAATAATAAGTAAATAAAAAATAAATAAATAAGAATTTTAAAAATCTGTCTAATGATGCAAACGTGTTGAAATGTGAGTATCTGAGATGTTTACATTGAGAAAATCCCTTAATGATAAATAGATATAAATGTAGATTATTTCTAAACATACACGTAACTTGATCGTCGGCAAATATGATAATTACTATTTCTAACGAGGTTAATGCGTATAAAAAAAATTAGAAAATTATGAATAAAACATACTTCGCCTGTAGAGGTCAATTTTGCGTGTCTCGAAAGATGTCTGTCGAACTCAAAACGAGGGAATAAGAAAAAAAATAAAGTAGGAGCAGACGAAAGAAAAGAAGAACAAGAGAAAATGAGATAAAGAATCAAGAGAAAAGGAAAGACACGCAAAAAAAAATAATAATAATAATAAAAAAAAAATATATATATATATATATATATATATATATATATATATATATATATATATATATATATATATATATATATATATATATATGGATAGAGATATATATATATATATATATATATATATATATATATATATATATATATATATATATATATACATATATATAAGATGAAAAGATGAAGAAGGTAAAGGAGGAAAGGAGATTAAAAGGAAAGGAGAAAATGAGGAGAGGAAGATGGAGAAAAGAAGACAGAGAATAAGAGGGAGAAGATGAAAAAAGACAAATAACTGATAAAGAAAGAAAGAAGAAAAAGAACACGTAGAAAGAAAAGAAAGAAGAGGAGATAAAACAAAAGGAAACAGACGAAAGAAAAGAAGAAAGAGAGAAAATGAGCCAAAGAATAAAGAAACAAGGAGAGACACGCCCCAAAAAGTCCACAAGGAACAAGAGCCAAAAGAAATTCCAGCGTAGAAGAAAGAAAAGAAGAAGAAAAAAAAGAAAGAAAGAGAAAGAGAGAGAGAAAAAGAAACTAATTAATAGACCGAAGAGACAGAGATCTCTGGTGATCTTGCTTCCTGGAAGATCCTCTCGACATTTTTCTTGAGTTTGAAACGAGTCAGGTGACTTGTCTTTATTTTTGCACCGGTTGCTCTTTCTCTCTCTTTCTCTCGCTCTTTATTCCTTTCTTTCTCTCTGTCTGTCTGTGTGTGTCTCTGTCTTTCTCTCTCTCTCTCTCTCTCTCTCTCTCTCTCTCTCTCTCTCTCTCTCTCTCTCTCTCTCTCTCTCTCTCTCTCTCTCTCTCTCTCTCTTTCTCTCTACTCTCTCTCCTCCTCTCTTTCTCTCTTTTTCTTTCTCTCTCGCTCTGTCTCTGTCTCTCTCTCTCTCTCTCTCTCTCTCTGTCTTTCTTTCTTTCTTTCTTTCTTTCTCTCTCTCTCTTTCTTTCTCTCTCTCTCTCTCTCTTTCTCTCTCTGCCTCTCTCTCTCTATATATCTCTCTCTCTCTCTATATCTCTCTCTCTCTCTCTCTCTCTCTCTCTCTCTCTCTTTCTCTCTCTCTCTTTCTTTCTTTCTTTCTTTCTCGCTGTCTCTCTTTCTCTGTCTTTCTTTCCTACTCTCTCTCCCTCTCTCTCTCTCTGTCTCATCTGATTTATGTATTTTTCTGTCTATCCATGTACACAAACACACACACACTCGCGCGCGCACATATTCATATACATACATACATAGAGAGAGAGGGAGAGAGAGAAAGAGAGACAGAGAGAGAGGGAGAGAGAGAGAGAGAGAGAGAGAGAGAGAGAGAGAGAGAGAGAGAGACAGAGAGAGAGAGAGAGAGAGAGAGAAAGAAAGAGAGAGAAAAGAAGAAAGAGAGAGAAAAGAAGAAAGAAAGAGAAAGAGAAAAAGGAAAAAAAGAAAAAGAAAGAGAGATAAAAAGACGAAAAGACAAACTTTGCAAGATCCATTTACATCCATCGTTGTTATACATCTTCTTCAAGCAGACGTCTGGGCGGACCTTCACCCAAGACGGGAAAGTTAAGTCGAAGTCGCTCTATGCACATTCCATAGCGGGGGAAGGGAGGTCGGATTGGAAGTATGTGCAGGAAATATATCTCATCTGAAACTTCGAGTGAATATTCCGCTGGTATGAGGAGACGTGGAAGGAAAAAAAGGATAGAGAGGGGAAAGATAGGGAGAGATAGGGGATGGGAGAGAAAGAATGGACAAAGACGCAGCATTAAATAGATTGATAGAGGTGTTCTCTTCCAAGTTCTCTCATAACTCCGGTGCTTTTATCATGAGTGTGGGTAATTCTTCATACTCTCTCTCTCTTTCCTCTTCCGGCTCTATCCCCCCCATGTCCCCTATCTCCCCCCCCCCCGTGTCCCCTCTTTCCACTTTCCCCTCTCACGTCTCCTTTCTTCATCTTCCCCTCCACATCCGCTATTCCCTCTCCTATCCCTCCGCCTCTCCCTCTTTCCCCAACCCCATGTTCCCTCGTGCTCCTCGTCCCCCATCCCCCTTCCTCCTTCCTTCTTCCCTCCCCCCCCACATCCCCTTTCAGCTTCTCTCACGTCCCCCTCCTTCCGCTCCCCTACATTTCCTCCCTCCCTTTCCTGACCCATTCTTCTTTCCCCTTCCCCCTCCTACGACCCTCCCGCTTCCCATGTCCTCTCCTCCTTCCCCTTCTCCCTCCACCGTCCTTCCTCCTATCCCTCCCCCATCCTCCCTCCCTTCCCCGTCCCCACTCCTTATCACTTCCCCTCCAATGTCCCCTCCTCCTCCTCCTTCCCCTTTCCCCCTCCCCGTCCTCCTTCTTCCCCTTCCCCATCCCCGTCCCTCCTTCCTCTATCCTCCTCTCTCCCCATCCCTTCCCCTCCCCATCCCTCCTTCCTCCCCCAGGTCCCTCCTCCTTCCCCTCCCCATCCCCCCTTCCTCCATTCCCCCTCCTTCCTCCCTCCATCCCCCTTCCTCCATTCCCCCTCCTTCCTCCCTCCATCCCCCTCTCCTTCCTCCATCCTTCCCTCTCCCCATCCTCCTCCTTCCCCTTCCCCTCCCATCCCACCTTCTTCCCCCCTCCCCGTCCCCATCCCTCCATCCTCCCATCTCCCTATCCCTCCCTCCACCCTTCTCCCCATCCCTCCCTCCTTCCCCTTCCCCATCCCTCCCTCCTTCCCCGGTCTCTCCTCCTTCCCCCGGTCCCTCCTCCTTCCTCCATCCTCCCCTCTCCCCATCCTCCATCCTCCCCCTCCCCATCCCTCCCTCCTTCATCCATCCTCCCCATCCCCCTCTCTCTCCCCCGGTCCATCCTCCCCCTCCCCGGTCCCTCCCTCCCTTCCCCTCTCCCTCCCTCTTCCCCTCCCCATCTCCCTCCCCCTCTCCCCATCCATCCCCCTCACCTTCCCCCGGTCCCTCCCCATGCTCCCTCCACCCTTCTCCCCATCCCTCCATCCACCCCTCTCCCCTTCCCCCCTCCCTCCTTCCCCGCAATTCCATCACCTTAAGACATCGTTCACAAAGGAACTCATTACGTAACCATTATCTCCCAATCCCTCGGTCGAGTTCCATAAAGCTTGAGGAATGACTTTCGCATCCTTTTGCCTTCTCCCAGACCGGTCCTTCGAGGCAAACCCGGTTCCCCCGTTCTCTTTCGGGGCGGATCTGAGGCCTCGAATGAAATTTCTGCCTCACTGAAAAGGCATCTCTCTCTCTCTTCTTCTCTCTGTGTCTTTCTCTTTCTTTCTCTCTGTCTTTCTTTCTCTGTCTTTCTGTCTTTCTCTCTCTCTCTTTCTCTCTTTCTCTGTCTTTCTCTGTCTCTCTTTCTTTGTCTTTCTCTCTCTCCCTCTCTCTCTCTCTCTCTCTTTCTCTCTCTCTCTCTCTCTCTCTCTCTCTCTCTCTCTCTCTCTCTCTCTCTCTCTCTTAAGCAGGTTTATTAAGGAGGTGCCTGAGGGAAAGGAGGAGGAGGAGGAGGATGAGAAAGGGAATGGGGAGAAGAGGAGGCCGGGAGGGGAGTGGGAGGAAGAGGAAGAGAAGGAAGAGGAGAAGAGAGAAGAGAAAGGGAAAGAGGATGAGTAACAGGTGTAGAATAGGAATAATAAGAAAGAATACGAATAGTAAGAAAAAGATAAGGAAGAAGAAGAGGGGGGTTAGGAGGAAGTATAGGAAGAGAAAAAAAGAAGGAGAGGAGGATAAGGAGAGAGAACGATAAAGAAGAGGGAGGAGGAGGAGGAGGAGGAGGAGGAGGAGGAGGGAAGTGAGACGATTGAGATTGGGAAGAGGAGGAAAACTAGAACGTAGAAGGAGGACAAAGATGAGAGGTAGGAAGAGCAGGAAGAGAAAAAGGAGGAGAAAGAAAAAGAGAAGGAGAAGGAAGAGGAAAATGGAATGAGGGAAAGGCAAGGGGGCAATGAAACCACTACCCGAAAGGGAGAAGGAGAAAGAGGAAGAGAAGAATATAAAGAAGAAGAGAAGGAGGGGGGGGAAAGGAAGAAGGAAAATGGAATGTGGGAAAGGCAAGGGGGCAATGAAACCACTACCCGAAAGGGAGAAGGAGAAAGAGGAAGAGAAGAATATAAAGAAGAAGAGAAGGAGGGGGGAAAAGGAAGAGGAAGAGAAATGGATTACTGTTAGTGATTTTAATAATGATAATTATTATAATGATGAAGATAGTCATTATAACAACAATAATGGCAATAACAGTGAGAATCATATTGATATTGATAAAAAAAGATAATGATGATTATAATGATGAAGATAGTCATTAAACCAACAATAATGGCAATAAAATGAGAATGATAATGATATTGATAAAAGATAATAATATTAATAATGATGATGACAATGATAATAATGAAAATGCAAATAATGATGATGATAACAGTAATCAAGATAATCATGCCAACGAATATGATAATAACAATGAGGAGCAGAGAGAGTAGAAGAAGATGGGCGGAGTAGATGGGCGTGGAGACCTTCAAGAAAAGGGAGAGGAGGAGGAGGAGGA
>NC_091552.1:3510465-3512965 GCF_042767895.1 Penaeus vannamei
TTACGTAGATATTGCAAGAACCTTCGTTGTATATTCCATATTTGGTATTGTTATTGTTGTCGGTATTTCGGTTATTAGTGTTATTGATAATTTTGTTTTTGTCCTTTTTGTTATTGTCATTATTATTGTTGTTATCATGATTACCATTATTATTATTGTTGTTTTCATTACCAATATTGTTATTGTTATTATCAATATCATTATTATAATTACTATTATCATTATTATTATTACTACCATCTTTACCATGATTATAATTCTTACCATTTTCATTATCATAATTTTCATTGACGTTCCCTTAATTATTACTACTATTCCTACCACTATTACTTGTTTATCATCATTATTGTTATTACCATCGTCATCATTATCACGATATCATCATCATCATCATCAATCATCATCACCACCTTTATCATCACCACCACCACCATCATCATCATCATCATCATCATCATCACCATCATCATCCTCGTCATCACCATCATCATCATCATCAATCACCATCATCATCACCACCACCACCACTACCACCATCATCATCATCACCATCATCCTTATCATACTCACCATCATCACCATCCTCCTCCACCATCCTCCTCCTCCTCCTTCCCATCAACATCCTCCTCCACCATCATCATCTTCAAATTCCTTTCCATCTAAACTTCAACTGAAAAAAAAGATGTTCCCAACCCGTTTGTAAGTCGTAATGTGAAGTATCATCACCACCGCGGGAGTGATAATGCATAAATGAGGCAGAGAAACAGGAAATATGGACGTGTGGTAGATATACACTCGGCTCTTCTTTACATGTGGTTTGAGTTCAGGGCCTTTTCAGGATTTTTTTTCTTCTTTTTATTTATTTTTTATTTTATTGTATTATTATTATCATTATTATTATTATTTTTTTTTTTTTTTTTGGTAGGGGCCTTTTCAGGATTTTTTATTTTTTATTTTTATTTTTTTGGTGGTGGTGGGGGGGGTAAATTCGTTGTATAATGATGTGGGAATGTGTGTCTATTGTTGTTGTTTTGTTTGTTCTTTTTCTGGTAATAGAGAGAGAGAGTGGGAGAGGGTGGTAGGGAGAGAGAGAGAGGAGAGAGAGAGAGAGAGAGAGAGAGAGAGAGAGAGAGAGAGAGAGAGTGAGAGGGAGAGAGAGAGAAAGAGAGAGAAGAGAGAGAGAGAGAGAGAGAGAGAGAGAGAGAGAGAGAGAGAGAGAGAGAGAGAGAGAGAGAGAGAGAGAGAGAGAGAGAGAGAGAGAAAGGTTATGTATAGAGAGAGAAAGAGAGTTAGACATACACACACACACACACACACACACAGAGCGAGAGAGAGAGAGAGAGAGAGAGAGAAAGGTTATGTATAGAGAGAGAAAGAGAGTTAGACATACACACACACACACACACACACACACACAGAGAGAGAGGGGGGGGGGGGGGGAAAGAGATAGATTGAGAGAGAGAGAAACTGACAGAGAGAAGAAACAGGAAGAGAGAAACAGAGAGACTGTTATTACTTTTTCTATATATAGTCTTAATCCTATTAACTTCATTATTAATAAATAATTATTACTATTGTTGTTTCATTGTTATCAGTAATATATCAGTAATATCGTTGATATGTTAGATAGCATTATTTAGTTTTCAATCATCACTAACACTTAATTATGATTCTTGCTATCACCATTATCATAATAATTTCCATCATTATCATCTTTATCATTATCATTATTGTTTTTATTGTTATTGCAAGTATCATTATCATAACTATTATCTTCATCAACAGTATTATCATTATTATTATTATTATCGTAACTATTGTCCTTATTATCATTATTATCATAACTATTGTCCTTATTATCATCATAATGATAATGATAATAATGATGATGGAATGATAAAAATAATTATATTTACAGTAATGAAGGTTATAATATTGTTACCGTCGCATTGTCATTATCTATATCATCATTCTTATTATCTGTATCATTATTATCCTTATTTTTATCATAATTATCTTAGCTACTATTGTTATTATTATTCTCCTCATCAATGCCACTAGTATCCTTAATATAATCATCATTATCACCCTTACCATTGTCATACCGATTAGTAGGATCTATGACAGTCGTTAATGTCAATTCTATTTCTAATATTGTTGTTCCTATCTTTGTTATCTTTATTTTTGAATTGGTGACTAGATGCTAAAAAAAGGAAAAATAATAATAAATAAAAAAGTAAATAATGATAATAATAAGAATAAAAATAGATAAGCTAATATTACACTGAACACGACTTACATGAACTACCATTTGCGGTCAGTAGTTCAGAAATATTACTTATATTTCTTATTATTACTATCAAACTGGTCATTGCTCTTGTCGCAGTATTAGTGAAATTCAATCCACAATAGACAGCCACAGGGTACGTAACATCTTTAAAAAAAAAGTTTGGAGATTAGGTTAAAATAAAGGTTCATGTCTGATATTTTGAGCATTCAA
>NC_091552.1:3520465-3525465 GCF_042767895.1 Penaeus vannamei
CTATCTGTCTGTCTATTATGCCCCGTAAACCCCTATGGAGAGTGTGTCGCCCGCGAGGTGATGGCCAAACCCCCGGGGCCAGACAAACCCTTATTGTCACTGTCACTGTCACTGTCTGTCTATTTGTCTGTCTGTCTGTATGTCTGTTTATTTATCTATCTCTCTATCTGTTTATTTAATTATCTATCTCTCTATCTATCTGTTTATTTAATTATTTATCTATCTCTCTATTTGTTTATTTATCAATTTCTCTCTCTGGTTGTCCGTGTATCTATTTTTCTATCGGTCTATCTGTTTATCTACTTATCTATCTGTCTGTCTATTATGCCCCGTAAACCCCCTTGGAGAGTGTGTCGCCCACGAGGTGATGGCCAAACCCCCGGGGCCAGACAAACCCTTATTGTCACTGTCACTGTCACTGTCTGTCTATTTGTCTGTCTGTCTGTCTGTCTGTTTATTTATCTATCTCTCTATCTGTTTATTTGATTATCTATCTCTCTATCTATGTTTATTTAATTATCTATCTATCTCTCTATCTATCTGTTTATTTATCAATTTATCTCTCTGTCTGTCCGTGCATCTATTTTTCTATCGGTCTATCTGTTTATTTAGTTATCTATCTATCTATCTGTTTATTTACTTATCTATCTATCTGTCTATTATGCCCCGTAAACCCCTATGGAGAGTGTGTCGCCCACGAGGTGATGGCCAAACCCCCGGGGCCAGACAAACCCTTATTGTCACTGTCATTGTCACTGTCTGTCTATTTGTCTGTCTGTCTGTCTGTCTGTTTATTTATCTATCTCTCTATCTGTTTATTTAATTATCTATCTCTCTATCTATCTGTTTATTTAATTATCTCTCTATCTCTCTCTCTATCTGTTTATTTATCAATTTATCTCTCTGTCTGTCCGTGCATCTATTTTTCTATCGGTCTATCTGTTTATTTAGTTATCTATCTATCTGTCTATTATGCCCCGTAAACCCCTTTCGAGAGTGTGCCGCCCACGAGGTGATGGCCAAACCCCCGGGGCCAGACAAACCCTTATTGTCACTGTCACTGTCTGTCTATTTGTCTGTTTGTCTATCTGTCTATGCGTATATCTATCTGTCTGTCTGTTTGTTTATTTATCTATCTCTCTGTCTATCTGTTTATTGATTTATCTATCTCTCTATCTGTTTATTCATTTATCTATCTCTCTGTCTATCTGTTTATTCATTTTTCTCTCTGTCTATCTGTTTTTTTATGTATCTCTCTGTCTCTCTGTTTTTTTATTTATCTATCTCCCTAGCTATCTGTTTATTTATTTATCTATCTTTCTTTCTATCTGTTTATCTATTTATCTATCTATCTGTTTATGTATTCATCTATCTCTTTATCTCTTTATTTATTTATCTATCTATCTCTATCTGTTTATTTATGCATCTTTGTTTCTATCTATCAGCTTATTTATTTATATGTATATTTATCTATCTATCAACCCATATATCTCAATCCATCTACCTCTCATCTATCTACCTATCCATCCATCTATCTCCATCTATAAACGTATTATTCCAATCTTTCCTCTAATTCCTGATCGTGTTCATGTTTGTCCTCAAGCGCGCCCGTGTGTTTGTGCAGCATCTGTATAACCGCACCAAGGAAATATCCATTTGGACGCCCGCGCTGGTCGTCATTCACGGGCGGACAAGGAAGGGAAGGACGACAGGTTATAATGGGCGAGGGGAGCGGGCGAGGGGAGGGGGCGGCCGCGAGATGTCCCGAGCAGAGGGGAGGCGAGGAGGGAAGCAGGGAGAGGGAAGAGTTGATGGAGGGAAATACATCAAATATCGGGGAGGAAGGTGGGTGGCAGCCTCATGAACGGAAATCGCCTTGATGTTTTATATATATATATATATATATATATATATATATATATATATATATATATATATATATATGTATATACATATGTATACATATATATATATATATACATATATATGTGTATATATATATATATATATATATATATATATATATATATATATATATGTATATATATATATATATATATATATATATATATATATATATATATATATATATATATATATATATGTGTGTGTGTGTGTGTGTGTGTGTGTGTGTGTGTGTGTGTGTGTGTGTGTATGTATACACACACACACACACACACACACAAAAGCAGAGAGACTGACAGGTAGAGAGATAGACAGACGGTACACACACACATACACACGCCACATACACATACACACACACACACAAAAACACACAAATGCAGAGAGACTGACAGGCAGACAGATAGACAGAGAGACAGGCAAACAAACAGAAAGAAAAAAAGATAGACAGAAAGAAACTTATTTCAAGAACCGAAAAAAAAAAACTCATTTAGAAAAAGATCACAAAGTCAGATTAAAGTAAACAAACAGTGAAGTGAACTCGTCCCATCGCACACTGGATCTTAAATACTCTCGGAGATTCAATGCCAAAGCTAACACGGGAAGAGCGAGCACGGGAGAGATTTCCCTCATCTCAGACCCTCATTTAGAACAATTCTAAGAACACGTCAAACAAAAGTTCTGATTCCGCTAAGAACACGTCAAACAAAGGTTCTGATTCCGCGGGTGCTTGCTGTTGGTTATGTAAGACAAACCTCATTACAGCTAACGAGATGCTTGTTGCCAATGCTTGATGTTTCATGTATTGGATCGATCTGGGCGGTGCTTCGTGTGTTTGCTTTGGCGAGAGTGCAAGTGTGGTTAAGTTTAAGTGTGCAAGTACGGTGAAGGTTTGATTTGGTGATTAAAGTGTTGCAATGAGAAGCCTTGGAGATCTGTCACTTCAGTAGAGAGAGTAGACTTATGTAGTACATCTTTCTACACTTGTTGCAAGCCAAATATGTGATTGAAAGCTATCGACTCTGTGGGAAACCTAGCTCTTACATTCTCTTATTCTCTCTTTCTCGTTCTCTGTTCTCATTTTCTTTCTGTCTCTCCCTTTCTTTATTTTTTTCCTCCCTCCCTCTATCCCTCTCTCCCTACCTCATTCCTTTCTGCTCTCCTTATTCTCTTATTATCTTATCCTTATTCTCTCATTCTCCCTCTCTCTTTCTCTCCCTCCCACTTCAAGTAGTAAGAGTCGTATTTCCAACACATGTATAACATAGATACATGTTATAGAGTATACATCGTCCACATATTTTTAAGACATTAAAAGACACAAGGAAACAGAAAACACACAACAGAGACAAAATCACGATTTAAAGAAAAAAGAAAACATAGTAATAGATGCGAAGATATAAACACATCCATGTATTCATATACACCCTTACAGAAAGTGAGAGAGAGGATAGAGAGAGACAGAGAGAGAGAGAGAAAGAGAGAGAGTCAGAAAGAGAGAGAGCAAAGGGAGAGAAAGCGAGAAGGGGGAAAGAGAAAGAGAAAGAGAGAGAGAGAGAGAGAGAGAGAGAGAGAGAGAGAGAGAGAGAGAGAGAGAGCAAGCAAGAGCGAGAGAGAGAGAGATAGAGAGAGAAAGAGAAAGAAAGACAGAAACAGAAAAATAGAGATAGATAGAGAAAGAGAGAAACAGAAAAATAGAGATAGATAGAATAAGAGAGAAACAGAAAAATAGAGATAGATAGAGAAAGAGGGAAACAGAAAAATAGAGATAGATAGAGAAAGAGAGAAACAGAAAAATAGAGATAGATAGAGAAAGAGAGAAACAGAGAAACAGTAAAATAAAGAAAGAGAGAAATAGAGAAACAGGAAAATAGAGATAGATAGAGAAAGAGAGAAAGAGAGAAACAGAAAAATAGAGATAGATAGAGAAAGAGAGAAAGAGAGAATGAGAAAAATAGAAATAGATAGAGAATGAGAGAAACAGAGAAACAGAAAAATAGAGAAACAGAAAAATAGAGAAAGAGAGCAACAAAGAAACAGAAAAATAGAGATAGATAAAGAAAGAGAGAAAAAGAAAGAAAGAGAGACAGAGAAAGACAGCAAAAAGCTTCAAAGACGGCGAATTGAACATCCTCGGCAGGCAGCCTCGCCTCGGCCGCCCAGCAGACGTCTGCAGAGCCGAGATATTCGGGCCCAATTTTCCAGATGGTCGGCCGCCAAGACTCTGCTAATCCTCGCCAATTTCAAGCCACGGGAAAACGCTGCAAAACGTCAAGTGATTTATTTCCTGTCTCTTCCGGCGTCATTTCTTCGATAGATCAAACACGTAGGTGATTTCGGAGTGATTTTATAGGCCGGGTAGTTGGTCTGTCAGATTGGGCTGGTTGTATCAAGGGAAAGATTGGATTGTGTAATATGTTTATTCCGTCTAAGAAAATGATTGAACGTTCATGGTCATACACACACTCGTACATACAAACATATATATGTGTGTGTGTGTTTCTCTGTGTATGTATATATACATTATATATATATATATATACATATCTATCTATCTATCTATCTATCTATCTATCTATATATCTATCTATATATCTATCTATCTATCTATCTATCTATCTATCTATCTATCTATCTATCTATCTATCTATCTATCTATCTATCTATCTATCTATCTATCTATCTCTCTATCTTAGTATTCTTTATCAACTTTCTCTTGTGCGGTTACTATTCGGCAGTTCTCATAGCCATCAGGGAAATGAAAACTGAAAACTAATGAAAATATATATGCAAATGATACAGTGATATACATGTAAAGAGAAAGAAATGCAAATAAAAATGAAATTGGTGGTAACAAGACGAATAAGATTTGCATTCTATTCGGTTCAGTCTTGTTAAAAAAAAAAAAAAAAAAAAAAAAAATCTACCTATATATATATATATATATATATATATATATATATATATATATATATATATATATATATATATATATATATATATATATATATATATATATATATATATAAGATAGCTCATAATTACAAATCACTAATAGTATAGATGGGGCCCGAATTGATGACAAGTCATTAATA
>NC_091552.1:3535465-3537965 GCF_042767895.1 Penaeus vannamei
AAAAAAAAAAAAAAAAAAAAAAAAAAGGACTATATATCCACCAATTATTACCATTATTCCCATAGAAAATATATTTTATTGACATTACCTATAAAAAGTAATCTTGTTTGGCCTCGATGCAACAATTTTTTAAAATGCGTGGCGCATTTTAATTTCAGAAAGGGTCTGATTAGAAACTGGATTCTTTTTAATCGGCTTAATGATAATAATAATAATAATAATAATAATAACAATAACAATGATAATGATAATAATAATAATAATAATAATAGTAATAATAATGATAATAACAATGATAATAATAATAATAACAATAATGATAATAAGAAAGATAATAACAAAAGTGAAACCGGTAAAAAGAATGATGAGACTAATGATGATAATAAAATCAATGACAGTAACAATTATAAAACTATATATATATATATATATATATATATATATATATATATATATATATATATATATATATATATATATATTACTCCTGAATAACCGATTCAAATAAAAAATTGAACTTAAAAGTTTTTGAAGTACTGGAATGATCCAAAACAAATATATTTGGTACAAAACATCTGACTGCCATTAAATTTACCTCCATTCTTTTCCCCCGAAGCCAAAGGACAAAATAATTGGTTTCTTGTTAGTATTGGATTTGGCGATATTCTCTCCCTTCCAGGTACTGAGGAAGAAAGAGAGGAGAAAGGAGAAAGTCGGGGGGAAAAGGGAATAATACAAGAGACATAATAAAAAGGGGAGACGAAATAACGCAAATATATATAATGAAAGTCTACGCTTATTTACAACCTAGTTTGAATAAAGAGACAGAGGAAGAGATAGAACGATCAAATGAATGGAATATTTAGTATGAAATATACGTAAAATTGTTGCGAATTGCATATGCTTAAATAAAAGTGTAGGACTACACTCGCTACACTTACACTTAAAAATCCAGGATGTGCACATTTAGCTGACAAAGGAATATAGGAAAATATGAATTGCATAAATACACATAAGAAAGGGATGACTAGCTTATGTTTGAATATATATATATATATATATATATATATATATATATATATATATATATATATATATATATATATATATATATATATATATATATATATGTATATATATATATATATATATATATATATATATATATATATATATATATATATATATATATGTATATATATATATATATATATATATATATATATATATATATATATATATATATATATATATATATATATATATATATATGTACACACACACACACACACACACACACACACAAACATACATATATATACATATATATCCCACACAAATTCACCAAGAGACAGAACAAAAAAACAAAAACAACAACAAAAGAAAACGCCAACCAAAACAAAGAACAAGAACGCGCCTCCTGTTCTCCAGCTTCCAGACAGACGACAAGTGAACATCAGCGCAGATTCATTAACTTTACAACCCAAGTGGACGCTCATGGCTGGCTTTAACGGGGTCGTATGTGGGGGCTTTAATACATGATTTAGAGGACATTGCACCCGGCGTATATTCTCCCCGGGCTCTATGTTGGTTCTCGGGACATGAGGCATGAGGTCTATGTGGTGGATATTTTATTTTATTTTATTATTATTTTTATTTTTATTTTTTTTTTGGTGGGGTTGTTTGGTGTTGTGAAATTTGGATTATTTAATGGGTGGATTTTATTTATTATTTTATTTGTCATTTTTTTATTATTTGATTGTCGGTTGTTTTATAAATGATATTTTATTATTAAATATGAATAGTGATACACAGGGAATTGCTAAAGAAAGAGAAATGTTTTAGTAATATCTGAATAAGGATGAATATGATGATAATAACTTCAGCAATGATGTTAGTAGTAAAAAGAATAAATGCGATAGGAGGAATGATAGATACAAATATGATAATGATAATGATGAAAAAGATGATGATCTTATGATTATTATCAACAAAAGCAACAACAACAATGATGGTGATAATTGTAATGATAGTAGAGATGATAAAGATAACAATAATAACTTTGTTGATATTGATAACAATAATGATAGTAATAATAATCATAATAACTATGATAATAAACTCAACGATAGAAATAGTAATAATGATAATGACAACAATCATAATCAATAGTAGTAATATCAATAATAATAGTAATAGTAATAATGATGCTAATAATGATAATGGTAACAATAATAGTAATGATAATAATAGTAATAATAATAACAATAATGGTAATAATGAAAATACCAGGAAAAAGATGACAACAATAATGATAATGATAATATCTTGATTACGACTTTCAAGTTTCCTACAAAAGAAAAATCAAAGATTACCTGTAAGAAAATAATGGCGGGGATATTAGTTGATTAATTAAATTAACCCTTTTCTCCTCCCTCCCTCCCGCTTCTCTATCTTCTCTATTTATCTATTTCTAATATATATTCTTATATCCTACTCG
>NC_091552.1:3552965-3560465 GCF_042767895.1 Penaeus vannamei
CTCCTTCCATTATCTGCCTCCAAGAGACATTTCTTACAACCCCCCCCCCCCTCTACTGTATATATCTAATAACATTCTCGGAGTTATTCTTAGCCACTCCCATGGTCTGTGAGTATTCTTGTTCCTCTTCAATCTCGTATAGTCTGCCCTTCAGCTGTATCTTATATTTATCTCCGTATGTATCTTTTATCTATATCTATATCTGAGAATTGAGAATGATTTTTGTTGTTGTTGTTGTTGTATCGCATTCTTTCGGATTTCGTTGGCTCACGTATGGTTTAATTTTGATCCATAGATTTCAGAGAGTAATAAATATTGTATTTCTTTGAGTGATGGCGAGTGAAGCGAGCAAAATCATCTGAAAGGGGGATGGGGGGGGGGAGCTATTCTGAAGGAAATCTTAAGCTACAACGATAACGATAGCTATACATGTGTAATTTATATATAAAAAAAGGATAATTAGGTTTAAAAGGTACACCAGACCTTGTGTGTGTGGGGGGGGGGGAGGGGGAGCTCTGCTTTCAATGGCTTACAAGTTTTGCTTATATGTTTATTTATTTAGTAACTGACATATGTAACTATTCATCTCTATCTATTTTACGTCTATCCTTTGACCTCTTTTATTAAAATCTTCCTGTCTCTTTCACATATTCTTTCTTCAATCTAAAGTCTTGTCTGACAAAGTTTTTATTTATTTATTTATTTATTTTATTTTTTTTTTGGAGGGGGCAGCTCCTTTTAAGACATTAATTTCAGACATCAATTAAGACACCAATTACAATTTGTTATAGAAGAACATCAGTTTTTTAATTAACTTTATTTCTCCCTTCTTGAATTCCTGAGACACGGAATGACTTAGCATTTAAAGATGGGAGTATACCACCAATAAATTATTTCATCCCCGTTATACCTTTCAAATACCATCTGCTACGACTTCTACAGTATACACCAGTATCACTACGACTTTTTTTCCCGTCAATCCAGATCCCACTATCTTTTTACAAGTCGTTTAAATTTGCTTTAGGGACATTTATTTTTTTGCTTTTTTATCATTATTATTATGGTAGCAAATAGAAAAATATAAAGAAAGCTTTTTTATAATGATAATAATAATGATAATAGTAATCATTATAATGATTTTGACAATTATCATCATCGTTATTATCAATATCATCATTGTTATTATTTTTATTCTTATCATACTACGGATTATTATAATAATAATTATTAATTGTAGTATTATCATTAACGTTATTGTTGTTATCATTACTATCAAACTTATTTTCATCCTTATTATTTATTTTGTTTTTATTTTTATTATAACTCTCATTGTTATTGATATTATTATCGATAAAATTATTATCATTCTTATTATGATTATCATTATCATCATCACTTCTACTACAATTATTTACATACCATAATTACTAATATTATAATCGTTATTATTTTCTGAATGCTGGGTCATTAATTATATACTTAACAATTTTATGTGTGAAAATCGGAGTACAAAAGCATATGTACACAAAATCATATCGATACTATATTATTAATTAATGGATGATTATAAGGAAAATTAGAAAAAAAAATCTTGTATGGCAATGTTGTTGCAATTGTATCTAAAGAATCTATTGAATTAACTTTTAATGCCTTCTTTCATGTCCTTTGTGTTATTTACAGATTTGTTTCTGATTCTATTAATGGTGTTTATGTTCTTGACTTTTAACCTTTAACGGGATAGTAATATTCTGCCAGTCTGAGTGTATGTGCATTTATATATTATTTTCATTTCTTCTTTCTTTGTTCTTTTTTTCTTATTTTCTTCTTTTACTTTATTTTTTCCTTTTCTTTATTATTATTTTTTTTTCGTTTCTTTTTTTTTCTTTTCTTTTTTTTGTGCTTTAGCTCACGACAACTCTTTTTTCCTTTGTTTTTTAGTCCACGAGGACTAAATGTTTATTATTAGACAAAAAAAAAAAAAAAAAAAGGAAAATGTACAATTATGAAGTTATGATTTATTTTATTTTCCGGAAAGTTCTTAATACGCATGAAAAAAAAAAAAAAAAACGAGAAAAAGTATGTTCTCTAAGATATATATATATGACATTTATCACAGTTCAAATAAATTTTCTCCCCTCTCCCCCCCTTAGCTATGTAGGTTGCAATTATGATATCTTTACAGAATACATAAGATAATTAACTATTTCTGTTATCATCACGTGACATTACTATTATTTATTTTTATCGCCTACCAAGCGGACACAATTTTTCCCATTTAAAGCCGTTTTGAACAATATCCTTCCTATTGTTTTTTATACTTCCTATTCGTTTTTATACTTCCTATTCTTTTTTCTAAGTCCTATCCCGTGTATTTGCATCCACATCCATACATATTACTAGTCTCACATACTTTTCTGATACAATATTTTTACAAATTCACATTCACACTTATACATTCACATTTCCTCTCTATCATTCGTTTCTTCTAAATCAATAAATATGAAACGTAGTTTTTTTATTTTCCGATATTTCTCCATTCTCAATCCTTTCTAAGGATAAGAAGGGTAATAGTGATGATAATGAGAATAGTACTAATGATGATATCAAATAGACAAATATAAAGAAAGATTTTTAATAATGATAATAATGATGATAATAATAGTAATCATTATAATGATTCTGACAATTATCATCATCGTTATTATCAATATCATCATTGTTATTATTTTTATTTTTATCATACTACGGATTATTATAATAATTTTTATCAATTGTAGTATTATCATTAACGTTATTGTTGTTATTATTACTATCAAACTTATTTTCATCCTTATTATTTATTTTGTTTTAATTTTTATTATTACTCTCATTGTTATTGATATTATTATCGATAAAATTATTATCATTCTTATTATGATTATCATTATCATCATCACTTCTACTACAATTATTTACATACCATAATTGCTAATATTATTATCATTATTATTTTCTAATTGCTGGGTCATTAATTAAATACTTAACAATTTTATGTGTGAAAATCCGAGTACAAAAGCATATGTACACAAAATCATACCAATACTATATTATTCATTAACGGATGATTATAAGGAAAAAAAAATCTTGTATGGCAATACTGTTGAAATTGTATCTAAAGAATCTATTGAATTAACTTTGTGAACGAAAACAATTGCAGTTCATTTACATAATATATTCTCACCTTCTCTAAGATTATTTTTTCTGCAATTGTTCGGTGTTTAATGGTTATTAGGTATATTTTGCTTCAATTTACTTTAACGGGATAGTAATATTCTGCCATCCGAGTATATTACGTGCAAGGATTATTCTCATCTCATGACTAAAATTCTTTAAGATCTGTTTTCGTACATTTAATAACCCGACTCTCGCTTTAACTATATTATCACTAACATTATTTGAGTAACCTTGGTGCAGATGCGCAGCTCAATTAAGTGCTTCTTTCTTTGCAATTATCCGAGTGCCGAGGGTGCAAGAAGGCGAAATTTTTCATTAACTTTGCTTTACGCTCAGATACCTTAGCCTTGCTCAAGATTATCCTACGTAATTGCTTATCATCCGGGAACTTTTGGGAGTGTTTGCTGTCTCCTAATTATGTTTTTTTCTCTCTCCTCTCTCTTTCTCTCTGTTTCTGTCTCTCTTTCACTCTGCTTTCGTGTCTTGAGTTTCGTTTCTCTCTGTCTGTCTGTCTGTCTGTCTGTCTCTGTCTGTCTGTCTGTCTGTCTGTCTGTCTGTCTCTCTCTCTCTCTCTCTCTCTCTCTCTCTCTCTCTCTCTCTCTCTCTCTCTCTCTCTGCTTTCGTGTCTTGAGTTTCGTCTCCTTCTCTCTCTCTCTGCTTTCGTGTCTTGAGTTTCGTCTCTCTCTCGTTCTCACTCTCTCTCTCTCTCGCATACACACGAACACACAGACAGACACATACACACACTTGCACACCAGACACACTCAAAAAACACGCACACTCATAAATACACGCATATACATATACATAGATGTATATATACACATACACTTACACATTATATCCGTTGTGTCGTACCGGCAACCATGATGAGCTTGGATGTCGACTCCCTCTTCACCGAAGTCCCGCTTGATGACGTCCCCGCTTTCCTTCAGAGGAGCTCCCTGCCGAGGATCCTCGTCTCCCTCTGCTCACCGACGTCCTCCTCCGGCTGATTCGTCTGTGTGTGGAGTCGAATTCCTTTTCACTTGAGGGGCGCTTCTACTATCGGACTTTCGGGGTTGTCTTGGACTCTCCTCTCTCCTCAGTCCTGGCAAACGTGTTCATGGAGCTTCTCCCTTTCATCTCCCTTCGTCCTTCGGTGTGGCTGAGGTACGTCGACGACGTGCTTGCTCTCTGGCCTAATGACCCTGCCTAGTTCCCTGATTCCCTGTCGCAGATGAACTCTCTCTCTCTCCTTCCATCCGTTTCAAGGAGGAATGGAAGACTGGCAACAAGTTCCCCTTCTTGGACACTAGTTTATCGCTCTACTGATTACTTCTCAACATATAGGAAACCCATGCCCTGTGGTGTGTACATATACTTCTTCTCTTACCATCCACTGCACGTGAAGAAAGATGTTGCCAAGTCACTGTTCCTCCGCGCTCTCCGCATCTGTGGCCCGCAGTACCTGGATGGAGAGATCGATTTCCTACGTCGTTCGTTCTCCAAACTGAGCTACCCTCGCCATGTTCTCGACGTCGCGTTATCCAGGGCGCGGTGTATCTTCTACAACGACTCCTCTCTTAAAGAGACCCCCGACCTGCCAGTCCTCAGCCTGCCCTACACTGAGATCTACTCTCTCCGTCGGTCCCTGCAGCCTCTCAACTGCAGCCTCGCCTTCCGACAGGTGAACACTCTCCGTCGCAACCTGGTTCACACCTGCCCTCCCTCTACCTCGAAGGTGGGTACCTATGCTGTTCCGTGAGCTTCTTATGACAAACATTATTCTGGTGAAGCAGGCGTTAGTCTTTCGAAGCCATTGTCTCAACACAAATACGCTGTATCCTGGGGACAACAACAACGACCTCTTCTGCCATCTGGGACACAGGCCATCAGATGGATTGGTCAGCAGCGCGCATTGTCTTCCCTTCCGCTGATGTCCACGCACGCAGAGTGTGGAATCTTCCTTGGTCAAGCTGCTGCCCATTTTTAACTTGAACAGCAGTGACTGTGCTGTTGTGTGTATTTGTGTTTGTGTGAGTACGTATGTTTATGTGTATGTATGTGTTTGTGAGTGTGCGCGTGTGCATGTACCTGTTCCTCTCGCTCTCTTCCAATCCCTCTCTCTCACTCTTTATCTCTCTCTCCTTCGTTCTCCTGCGCCGTTCCCTCTCATAAATTTCCAAGCTTCCCACTTTCCCTGAAAACTTTTAATTAACCCGCCAATGGAAGTCTTTTCTTTTGGTTGCAAGAAGAAAGAAATTAAGAAAGCTTATCTTTTGCTGTCTATCAATGTTTGCAAGTATTAAGTCGAAATGTGAGCAGTGTTTGTAGGAATGACAATAATGATGATAACAAGAATGGCAATAAAGATAACGATAACAACGATAAAAAAGTATTACAAAAATAAAGATCCTAATGATAGTTGTAACAATAGAATGGTAACTGAAATAATAAGAATTATAATGTACTGTGATAACGATAGTAATGATAATAACAGTAATAATGATAAGGAGTATAGTAATAATGATAATAATGATAAATATTATTGTTATCATCATTGTTATTACTATTATCATCATTATCATTAATATTATTGTAATTATTAGTTATTATTACTATCATTAGAATTATTATCATTATTTTAAAAAAATCATCACCCTTATCATTATTGTTATTTCTATTATTGTTATAGTTATTAGAATAATTATCATTATAGTTCTTGTTGTCACTGACATTGTTATTATTCTTATTATTATCCTTATAGTTATTATATTTTTTTATTCCCATTATTAGCATTAGCATTATATTCATTATCAGTAGCATTTTTATCATTATCACTGTCATTATCATTTTCGTTGTTATCATGGTAATTATTATATGTATTTTTTACCATTATCATAATCATCATCATAATATCATAATTATCGCTATCTTTATTATCACTATTAATATTGTTGTTTTCATATTGATGATTGCTATTGTTATCCTTATTATTGTGTTTTATTATTACTATCGTTATTTTTGTTGTTCTATTAATATTTCTATTAGTATTACTGTTGGTATTGCTTTAATTTTCATAATCATCTAATGATAATCAGTATTATTATTGTTATTGCTATCATTTATATTGTTTGTTTTTTTTGGTATTGTTATTATTACTACTTTTATCATCATCATCATTATTATTTTCATTAGTGTTATTATTATTATTATTATTATTATTATTACTATTATTATTATCATTATTATTATTATTATTATTATTATTATTATTATAATCAACATCATCAAAACATAATAATTTAACAGGTTGAATTACGACCAAATCGGCTTCGGGACAGTCTGTTATAACTAAATGGGTCGTAAGTCGATGCACACGTGAATAAATAAATAAATAAATAAATAAATAGATAAATAAATAAATAAATATATATATATATATATATATATATATATATATATATATATATATATATATATATATGTATTTTTTTTTTTTTTTTTTTTGCATGTATGTGTGTGTGTGTGTGTGTGTGTGTGTGTGTGTGTGTGTGTGTGTGTGTGTGTGTGTGTGTGTGTGCATTTATCTATTTATGTATGTATCTATCTATTTATCCATCTGTCTATCTATCTATCTATCTACATATATGTGTGTGTTTGCATGTGTGCATTTATTTATTTATCCATCTCTCTCTCTATCTAGTTATCTATCTATCTGTGTGTGTGTGTGTGTGTGTGTGTGTGTGTGTGTGTGTGTGTGTGTGTGTGTGTGTGTGTGTGTGTGTGAGTGTGTGTGCTACATGATTTATACCTTTAATATATAAACATCCGGGGAAAAGAAAACACATTCACGTAACATTTTGAATTTATTATGAAAATACATCAAAGTTATACAAACGGATAAGTGATATGGGTTATTTGTATAAAGTTATACATAGCGGCAATGTCAACATTTAGTTAAGGAGAGGGAAAATATATATATATTTTTTTATATGGCGACACGTTTGAGGTCCTCGCCATAGTATTCAAAAAGAGTTTTCACTAGAACTTCTTATACATACAGTATATATTTATAAAAGAAATGATTAGCAATGGCGTAAAACATGTAAAACCGTGTAAAGTTTGGCAACATTATCACAGACACCACAATTACAAAGAGGCAGAAAGTGGTACAGGTAAGACAGAAAGTGGTACAGGTAAGACAGAAAGTGGTACAGGTAAGACAGAAAGTGGTACAGGTAAGACAGAAAGTGGTACAGGTAAGACAAAAAGTAGTACAGGTAAGACAGAAAGTGGTACAGG
>NC_091552.1:3592965-3595465 GCF_042767895.1 Penaeus vannamei
GTGGGTGAGTGGGGGAGGGGGGAGGCGAGTGGGTGGAGGCGAAGAGGCGAGCTGGCGAGGGGGGAGGCGAAGAGGGTAGCGGGGGAGGGGGTGGAAACGGTGAGGCAAGGGGGGGGAGGCGAGTGGGCGAGGGGAGGCGAAGAGGCGAGCAAGGGGGGGAGGGGAGGCGAGTGGGCGGAAGCGTGGGAGGGGAGGCGAGTGGGCGAGGGGGAGGGGGAGGCGAAGAGGCGAGGGGGAGGGGGAGGCGAAGAGGCGAGGGGGGGAGGCGAAGAGGCGAGGTGAGGGGAGGCGAACGGGCAAGGGGGGGAGGCGAAGAGGCGAACGGGCAAGGTGGGGGAGGCGAAGAGGCGAAGGGGGTAGGGGGGAGGGGGAAGGGGGTGATAATTACGAACCTAACAAAGCGCTTAAAGCAATATATGTTTCCTTGTCGTCTCCTCCGAGGTCTGCCTGCTGTCGGGAGAACGTAATAACATAGGGGTGGGGGAGGTTGGGGGTGAGGGGTGGGGGCTGGGGGTGGACGGGGCGGGGGTGGTGGGGTGAGATCAAGGCACGGGGTTAATTTACTGTTCGGAATGGCGTTCTGTGGTATGTCTGTTTGTTAGTTTTTTTTCTTTCGTTCCTTCTTCTTTTTCCCGCCCTCTCTCTCTTCATTTCTCTCTCTCTCTCTCTTTCTCTCTCTCTCTCTCTCTCTCTCTCTCTCTCTCTCTCTCACTCTCTCACTCTCTCTCTCTCTCTCTCTCTCTCTCTCTCCTCTCTCTCTCTCTCTCTCTCTCTCTCTCTCTCTCTCTCTCTCTCTCTCTCTCTCTCTCTGTCTCTCTCTCTCTCTATATATATATATATATATATATATATATATATATATATATATATATATATATAAATATATATATATACATATATATATATATATATATATATATATATATACATATATATATATATATATATATATATATATATATATATATATATATATATATATAAACTTGGAGTTTTTACAATATTGTCCGCATTATAATCAGGTAAACCTCTAATGAAACGAATCTTTTTCACCTTCAGAAGAAAATTCCTGTCTTCCACATGCGGCTTATTACAATGTCTTTTGCTCGACCGAACAAATTCGAGTCTTAAGTTTCATTTCATAACATATTCGGAATATTTTTTTTTTCGTCTTTTTTTCCTTGGATACGTTGGCTAATTTCAGTTTCCTTTGTCGATATTATAGTCTTTGGATATTGGACGAAGTCTGTGATCACAAAGATGGCTTTTCAATTTATGCGGCACCTTTCCCTTTTATGGATCGTTAACCATAACTATAAAAATAACTTCTTGAAAATTCTATTCCTGGTTGTTCGGAAAAAAAATTGTATTACAAAGTTTTTGTTTTATGCAGCAAACACATACGCATATGCGTGCAGGGATCTAGTTCATTATTGTTTTATCTATCTGCCTATCTATTTTTTTTTTTTTTTACATCTGTCTCTCTCTCTCTGTGTGTGTGTGTGTGTGTGTGTGTGTGTGTGTACATATATATATATATATATATATATATATATATATATATATATATATATATATAGATATATATATAAATATTCTTAGATGTATATACATATAAATACATACATATATATACATATATATTTATAAACATATATATATATATATATATATATATATATATATATGTATATATATATATATATATATATATATATATATATATATATATATATATATATATATATATATATATATATATATATGTATATATATATGTATATATATATATATATATATATATATATATATATATATATATATATATATGTATGTATGTATGTAGGTATATGTATAGATAGATAGATAGATAGATAGATAGATAGATAGATAGATAGATAGATAGATAGATAGATAGATAGATAGATAGATAGATAGATAGACAGACAGACAGAGAGACAGATAGAAAGATAGATAGATAGAGAGATAGATAGACAGAGAGACAGATAGATAGACAGATAGATAGATAGATAGATAGATAGATAGATAGATAGATAGATAGATAGATAGATAGATAGATAGACAGACAGATCGACAGATAGATAGATAGATAGACAGATAGATAGATAGATAGATAGATAGATAAATAGATAGATAGATAGATAGATATAGATATAAAGTGAAGCGATAAACAAGGATTCCAACTCATTTCTACCACAAAGGAAGCTCTACTCACCGGTCTCTTTCCTCCACACGACAGTCGGAGTGGGGAAGCCCTTGGCCAGGCAGTGGAGTGCCACGACGCCGCCGAGGGCCACGCTGGCACTGGCTGGCTCCACTAGCCACGCTGGGGGCACTGCAACGGGCAGGCGAAAGGGCGTGGCATTTAGCTAGGGGGCGTGGCGTTGCTGTGGTTGTATGTCATTGGCTTCTATTTCGTCCTTTATCATATTATCATTATTTGGATGTCAGTAAAGAAGAAAAATATAAAGACAATATT
>NC_091552.1:3600465-3605465 GCF_042767895.1 Penaeus vannamei
CATATGCATACATAAATCACTATCGATATCAGTATATGACACAGCCTATCAAAGAGCAGCTGCACGTCCACGCAGCCTGCTCCCCAAGAACGCCGTGCAGTAACCTTTCTTCCAGGTGATCTTGTGCAGCGGATAACCCGAGGCAGGACAGGTCACGGTGAAGGTCTCCCCCGCCACGGCAGACACCCTCCCCATGGGCCGCACGTGGGGAGGCCCGTACACGTTCAGGCGCGCCGAGTGGGTCACCTTCCCCGCGCTGTTCTCCGCCGTGCAGCTGTACGTGCCGCCGTCCGTCACGTGCACGCTGCTGATGTTGACGTGGCTGATGACGTCACCGTGAGCTGACACGTACTGGCCCTTCAAGTACCTGCAACAACGGACACGGTGACCTGTTAACTAAGACCAGAACAGGCTGAAGAGGTCGAGGCTTGTGCAACGATAAAAGTAATTCGAGGAAGAAGGAAAGCAAAGAAAGAAGTAAAAAAAGAAAACAAAGAGGACAAACGAAGAGAAAGAAGACAAACAAAAAGAAAGAAAGCAAAGAAGCCAAACTAAAATATAAAAAAACAAAGAAAACAAACGAAATAGAAAGAAAACAACAGAAACAACCGAAAAGAAAGAAAACAACAAAAACAGAAAGAAAGAAAAAACAAAGAAAACAACCACAAAAAGAAATAAAAGACAAAAAGAAACAAAACAACAAAGAAAAAAAGAAAAAAAAGAATAGAAGAATGAAGTACACTTATGCAAATACCCTTTACACACTGATACATCTTGTATTGTCACATAGAATCAATGTATTGACCTAAACCCTTAGAAAGGAAGCTGGAACAAGGGAAATAAGAGAAAAGAGAGGAGGACCTTATAAGGAGACGCCTTCGTATAATACAAACGAATATATAGATTATTATGTAGATGACTGAAGAGAAGAAGAAGAAGGAGAAGGAGGAGAAGAAGAAGTAGAAGGAGAAGGAGAAGGAGGAGGAGGAGGAGGAAAAGAGGAAGAAGAAGAAGGAGAAGAAGAAGAAGAAGAAGAAGAAGAAGAAGAAGAAGAAGAAGAAGAAGAAGAAGAAGAAGAAGAAGAAGAAGAAGAAGAAGAAGAGGAGGAAGAAGAAGAAGAAAAGGAGGAAGAAGAAGAAACATGGAGAGAAAGAAAAAGGAATTGAGGATAGAAAAAGACAGACAAAGAAATGAATGAATAAAGGATATAAATAATTTTAAAAAAAGAAAAAGAAAGAAAAAAACATAAAAAAGAAAAAAGAAAAAGGACATCAAAACGAATAAATAAAGGAAATAAATAATCCAAAAAGATTCTTTTTTTTTTATGAGAAAAGGAGAGAAAAACGTTTTTAAAAAGAGAAAAAGAAAAGGGACATCAAAATATAGCATTCATCTGATCATGAACATCACCCCCATAACAACAAAATATTAAAGAACACCGAATGAACGAAGAACGAACAGGGGGGGGGGGGGGGATAGACAGAGATAGAGAGAGATAGACGTAGAAAGAGAGAGAGAGAGGGATAGAGAGAAGAGATAGGAGAGAAAGATAGAGGGAGAGAGAGAAGAGAGAAGAGATAGGAGAGAGAGATAGAGGGAGAGAGATAGAGGGAGAGAGAGAAGAGAGAGAGATAGAGGGAGAGAGAGAAGAGAAAATAGAGAGATAGACTTTACTTTATTGATTGAAGGAACTTTGCGTCACGAATCTGATTACTTAGGGATTAAAAGTAAGCTTTGAATAGACCGTGATGTTCATACGAATAAAAATACTCTCGTGTAATTATATCTCGAGCTATGATTGACAGATTGTTGTCATTCAAGCACATCCGCTGTAGAGATGTGAATAAAGAAGTGTTAAAAATGTGATTAAAAAATATCTACGAGGGATTTGATTACTATAATTGGAACTATGATAGAATGTAAGATTAGAGTAAACAATATTGATTCTAGTTATTGATATGCACTCTACAGTAGCTCGTCAGTATCATCGACTGTATTTCACGTGTTTTTAATCTTATTTTCAAATCTTTATCACCAATTCTTTCCCGAAAAAAACAAAACCAAAACCCCAATTTACATTCGTATCATATCAAGAAAATGAAGTATCTCAAAAATGTAATTATTATGTACAGTATTTCTCGTAATTTTAATCTTATTATCTAATCTGTATCACATGTTTTTTTTTTTTTTTTTTATAAAAACCCTAATTCAACTACCCAACCGTTCAAGAAAAAAAAAGAAAAAAGAAAAAAAGGAAAACAAATAATAATAATAATTATTAATTAATTAATCCCCCATCCCTTTCTCCCATGAAATCTAAAAATACATCAATATCACACAAGACCCCCCCCACCCACCCCCATCTGCATAAATCCCTCCCCCCCCCACCCACCCACCCCTTTTTTTCCTTCGCGAGAAAGACTGACGATATCACAGTGTCAGACGTGGGGCCATGGGGGGGATGGGGGGGGGGGAGTATGTGAGGTCCAGCTGACACTCCTGAAGGAAAAGAAATACTCCTTGCAAGAAAATGTCAAAATGAAGGCTTAAAGAGTTCAATTTTAATAACATTGACAGTGATAGTGACTTAAGGTTGGCTGGCGTAGCTGATTTGCATATTGCTCCTGGAAAAAGAAAAGAAAAGAAAAAATGAAAAAGTGAGAATAAGAATAATAGGTAAATTGTGTATGGGTTTTATGTGAATGGCGATGGAGTGTAGAGAACGAAGAATAAAGAGAAGAGACAAAGTGTCCAATAAATGAAGAATTGCTCCCGGAAAAGAAAAATGAAAAAGTGCGAATAAGAAAAATTGGAAAACTCTGTATGGGTTTTATGTGAATGGCGTTGGAGTGTAGAGAAGGAAGGTAAGAAAAGAGACAAAGAAAGAGAAGAAAGTATCCAATGAATGAAGAATTGCTCCTGGAAAAGAAAAAAAGAAAAAGTGAGAATAAGAATAATAGGAAAATTGTGTATGGGTTTTATGTGAATGGCGATGGAGTGTAGAGAACGAAGAATAAAGAGAAGAGACAAAGGAAGAGAAGAACGTATCCAATAAATGAAGAATTGCTCCCGGAAAAGAAAAAAGAAAAAGTGAGAATAAGGATAATAGGAAAACTGTGTATGGGTTTTATGTGAATGGCGATGGAGTGAAGAGAACGAAGAATAAAGAGAATAGACAAAGGAAGAGAAGAAAGTACCCCAAAAATGGAGAATTGGTCCTGGAAAAGAAAAGAAAAAAAAAATGAGAATAAGAGAAATAGGAAAACTGTGTATGGGATTTATGTGGATGGCGATGGAGTGTAGAGAATGAAGAATAAAGAGAAGAGACAAAGGAAGGGAAGAGAGTATCCAATAAATGAAGAATTGCTCCCGGAAAAGAAAAATGAAAAAGTGAGAATAAGAATAATAGGAAAATTGTGCATGGGTTTTATGTGAATGCCGATGGAGTGTAGAGAACGAAGAATAAAGAGAAGAGACAAAGGAAGAGAAGAAAGTGTCCAATAAATGAAGAATTGCTCCCGGAAAAGAAAATGAAAAAGTGAGAATAAGAATAATAGGAAAATTGTTTATAGGTTTTATGTGAATGGCGATGGAGTGTAGAGAAGGAAGAATAAAGAGAAGAGACAGAGGAAGAGAAGAAAGTGTCCAATAAATGAAGAATTACTCCCGAGAAAAAAAAGAAAAAAAAGAAAAAAATAAAACTGTGTATAGGTTATATGTGAATGGTGATAGAGCGTAGAGAACGAAGAATAAAGAGAAGAGATAAAGGAAGAGAAGAAAGTATCCAATAAATAAAGAATTGCTCCCGGAAAAGAAAGAAAGAAAAAAAAAAAACTGTGTATGGGTTTTATTTGTATGGCGATGGAGCGTAGAGAACGAAGAATAAAGAGAAGAGACAAAGAAAGAGAAGAACGTATACAATAAACAAGAAAATAAGAAAAAAAGGAAAAATGTGTATGGGTTTTATACGAATGGTGATAGAGCGTAGAGAAAGAAGGAAAGAGAAGAGAAAGAGAAGGAGAACAAATACGACAAACGAAAAATTTGCGATAACGAAGCTATCAGAGAAAGACCATTGCAATAATGATAGTGACAAAGAAAAAAAAAACAACAAAAAGAAAAAAAAGAGAAAAAAAATTAATAATAATAATAGAAAAAAATGCATATTCGTTCGCTCACATGAATGTATATACGTATGAATGCATATATACTTACATCAAAGATAAGCCAGCAAAAAGAATATTCACTTTTATAATCGTACATGGATACCCACCGAACGCAGAAAAAAAAAGAAGGAAAAATAATACACACTAAATAATAATAATAATAAAGTAGAAAAAAGTAAATAATAAAAAAGTAAAAAAAAAAAAAAAAATCGAACTAAATAAGAAAAAAAACAGTAAATAATAATAATAAAAACCGATCGAAGTAAAAAGAAAAAAAAAAAACAGTAAATAATAAAAAAACGAATCGAACTAAAAAAAAGAAAAAGAAAAACAAACAGTAAATAATAATAAAAAAAACAATCGAAGTAAAAAAAAAAAAAAAAAAAGAAAAGCAGTAAATAATAAAAAAACAATCGAAGTAAAAAAAAAATAACAGTAAATAATAAAAAAAAGAATCGAACAAAAAAAAATAACAATCGAACTAAAAAAAAAAAACAGTAAATCATAATAAAAAAAAAGATTCAAACTATAAAAAAAAAAAAAAAACAGTAAAAAAAAAAAAGAAAAAAACACGGTCTGTCACACACGGAAATCCTTTATCTTCTACCGCCGTGGCAGTTCAATCATTCACGCCGGATGAATCAATATTTCTCTTCTCGAACAGCTTTCTACTCCCCCGTACATTTCTTTTCACTTCTCTCTATTTCCCCTTTCGTAAAATCCATTTCCCGTTTTTTTTTTTTTTTTTTTTTTTTATTCGTGTCAATGTTTCTCCGGATAATTGTTTTTACTATATATTTTTTATTATATTTATTTCTATTATAATTATTGTTA
>NC_091552.1:3635465-3642965 GCF_042767895.1 Penaeus vannamei
TCAGAGCAATGGCGGAATTCGACTCAAAATTTCCGGAATTCTTAATCACAGCGACCGTTAAGATGAAATATCAGATAATGACATGTTTGTGATACGTAAGCTGTGTGAGTGACAGTCACACCGTTTTTCCTTACTGGTGATTTGGAAATGTTTCGCGTGAAAAGGCCACATCTCGACCACGATTCGGGTCAGGCAAGAATATCGTCACGCATGGCTTTCTTTCATGCCTTGTTAGACGCAAATGGGCAAGCTTTATCAGTTAACTGCCAGCTTCATCTGTTAACGGTCAACTTCATCCGTTAACGGTCGGCTTCGGCTGATAACGGTCGACTTTGTCTGCTAACGGCCTCGGCACCGCGACAGACCTATGCAGATGATGGCAGCTGAGATCGCGTCGCCCGGACCAGCTCTCCCCGTAACAGCCTGCGGTAAGTTCAGCGCCCTCGTCTGCGTGGCCGAATCTGCATGATCTCTATCGTAATGGCGGCGCATCGACAGCGGCTCCAGCGGTCATGCCATTTCGACTGGCCGGAGGAAGAGGGGAGAGAGTCGTCATGGGTCGTAACGCGCCGCTTCCCCCTTTTCAGGAACAGCAGGCGTTTTGCCCGAATAGCGGTTGCGGAGGGGGTCGTGATGGCCGCCTCGGAGGAGATGCACAGCTGCTGCAGTCAGGGGAAACGTGCGGCGTCCGTTTCCGCGTAAGTTTGATGCGTAAACATTTCGCTGTGTGGCTCCTGGGAGTGTTGTCGATACCAGGGAGTAAATATATTGTACGTCTCTCCTTTGTTCTTTTAACAATTCACTCTAAAATGCGTGTTTGTTAACGATTTTTTTTTTTGTATGTTTGTTTGGGTCCTGTTGCGAGGCCGTTTTATCCCTTCCTCGATAACGAGCAAGGAGTTTTAAACATTTTCTTCCTCATTTACCTTAGCGCCGTTAATCTAAGCCTTATCTAATTACACACTTCGCCAATCTTTGCAAGAGTTTAGCCAAGACACAAGAAACATAACTCACCTGCACAGATAAGGGCGTCGTGACCAGCAGGTGGGCGGAGAACCTTGTCTCGCCCGCGGTGTTGTTGGCTACGCAGATATACTCCCCAGAATCTCCCACGCCCACGCCCCCCAACACTAATGAGCCGCCCACAGCCCACACCCCGCTGCTAGGCGTCAAGGGCGTCGATCCTCGGTACCACCTGCAGGAGAAAATAGGAAACGTAAGTCACCTTAGAGTAACAACAGTTAATTGGTCCCCCTTACCTGGGCAAAAAATATGTGCATCAGGTGAGGAGCAACACAAATGAAATATACCGCTAGAGAGACTTCGTATGAGTATATATCGTGAGTATATATCAATTAAAAAGGAAGAACAACAAAGTCTGTCCAAAAATGTCCGTACACGAACGAAGGAAAATTCATGTCAGTGTTTTTTAGTTTGTTTGTTTGTTGGGAAAGGGAGCAGAATCGTGGACGCAGACTGTTGTGCATCGGGAAAGGGAATACACAGGCAGATACGACTTTTGAGGCAGTCCTCGAGATGGATCGCAATATTGGATGTGGGTCGACATTTTTATCTTGTGCAGAGATAGCAGATTAGCAAACATCAACCCCTTCACCCGGCACGCACATAAACACGCACACACACACACACACATCACACACACACACATCACACGTCACACGCACACACACACACACACACACACACACACACACACACACACACACACACATCACACACACATCACACGCAACACACACACACACATCACACACACATCACACACACACACACACACGCACACGTACACACAGACACAGACATCTGAGGCTCTGAACACAGACACATACACACATACACACTAAAAAACAAACATACACACACACGAAAAAAACACACACACACAAGCTCACACACACATAAAATCTTCACTTACACTCCGACATGAAAGTTAATCTCCCGAATGATATTGACAAAAGGTATAATTAAAACCGTAAAAAAAGAGAGAAAAAAAAGAAAAGACAATTAACGGAAAGACAAAGTAAAGGCAGACCGACCAAAGACATATCAACAAACGTCCATTAATCACGAAGCAGTAAACAGAAGAGAAAAGGGAGAAAGAGAGAGAGGGGGAGGGAGAGGGAAAGTGAGACACGGGGGTTGAGAGACAGCGAAAGAGAGGGGGAGGGAGGAGAGAAAGAAATAGAGGGAGCATGAGAGACAGGGAGAAAGAGAGAGAGGGGGAGGAGAGGGAAGGAGAGAGAAAGTGAGACACGGGGGGTTGAGAGACAGCGAAAGAGAGGGAGGAGGGAGAGGGAAGGAGAGAGAAAGAAAGTGAGACACACGGGGGTTGAGAGACAGCGAAAGATAGGGGAAGGGAGAGAGAAAGAGATAGAGGGGGATTGAGAGATAGCGAGAGAGACGGGGGAGGGAGAGAGAGAAAGAAAGAAAAAGAGATTGAGAGGCAGCCAGAAAGGGAGGGAAGGAGGAAAATAAGTTGAAGAGAAGAGGGCGGGAGGGAGAGAGAATCGGAAGGAGGGGGAAGGAGAAATACAGAGAGAGGATTTTCCAAAGGAGACAACGAGAGAGAGTTAGGGAGGAGAAAAACAGGGGGGGGAGGGAAAAAGAAAGGAGAGAGAGACAGTGAGACGAAGACCGAGAGAAAGAACAGAGAGAGAGAGAGAAGAGGGAGGGTGAGTGAGAGAGAGAAGAGAGAGAGAGAGGAGGGGTGAGAGTGAGAGAGAGAGAGAGAGAGAGAGAGAGAGAGCAGACAGACATAGAGACAAGACAGAGAGAGAGAGAGAGACAGAGATAAAGAGAGACACATAAGAAGCAAAGAAGCAGAGAGAAAGAAAGAGATTAAGAGAGACACAGACAGACAAACAGAGACAGAGAAAGAGACAAAGAGAGAGACAAACACAGAGAGAGAAAGAGAGATGAAAGAGTGAGATAGACAGAAAGAAAGAAAAAGAAGAATGAGCCAGCCGGAGCAGAACATACACACAATGAGCACCTCTGGAGGACACCGGAGGAGGGAATAGAGACGAAAGGAAAACAAAAGGAGCGATGACTGTGCGGGAAAGGGGAGGGGAACAAAGACAGAGGAAGATGATAGAGAAAGGGGAGAAAGTGAGAGAGAAAGGAGAGGGAGGGCGAGGGAAAGGGGGAAGGAGGAAGCGACAGGGAGACAGGGTGGAGAGGGCGGTAGGACAGAGAGGGAGAGAGAGAGAGAGACGGGAGAAAGAGAAAGAGAGAGAGATAGTGAGAGAGAGAGAGAGAGAGACGGGAGAAAGAAGAGAGAGATAGTGAGAGAGAATAGTGAGAGAGAGAGAGAGAGAGAGAGAGAGAGAGAGAGAGAGAGAGAGAGAGAGAGAGAGAGAGAGAGAGAGAGAGAGAGAAGAGAAACAGAGAGAGAGAGAGAGACGGGAGAAAGAGAAAGAGAGAGATAGTGGGAGAGAGAGAGAGAGAGGGAGAGAGAGAAACAGAGAGAGAGGGAGAAAGAGAGAAAGAAGAAGAGAGATAGTGGGAGAGAGAGAGAGAGAGAGAGAGAGAGAGAGAGAGAGAGAGAGACGAGAGAGAGAGAGAGAGAGAGAGAGAGAGAGAGAGACGGGAGAAAAAGAGAGAGAGAGAGAGAGAACGAAAATAAAGGAGAGATTGAGATCGCCCCAAACTCAACTAAATGGAAATCAAGAAAGATAGAAAGAGGGAAACAAAAAAACAAGCAAAAATACGAAGTTAAGATAGATAAATGAAGAAAATATATGTAAACAAACAAGCAAATAAGCCAATAAACACGTGATATGATAAACAAATCAAAATGATAATTTAAATATATTATGATGCAAATAAAGAAATAGAAAAAAGAATAAACATATAACAAATACAACATAAAAGAATAATAAATAGACGAAACAGATAAGTAAATAAAAGGATCAATATTTAAACAAATAAATAAATAAATAAACATATAACAAATACATAATATCAAAAAATGAATAAATAGATGAAACAGATAAGTGAATAAAAGGATCAATATTTAAGAAAAAAAAATAAACATATAACAAAAACATAATATAAAGAATAAATAAATAGATGAAACAGATAAGTAAATAAAATGATCAATATTAAAAGAAAAGAATAAACATATAACAAATACATAACACAAAAAATGAATAGATAAATGAAACAGATAAGTAAATAAAAGGATCAATATATGAAAAAGAATAACATATAACAAATACATAACATAAAAAATAAATAGATGAAACAGATAAGTAAATAAAAGGATCAATATTTAAAAGAAAAAAAGGAATAAACATATAACATATACATAACATAAAAAATAATAAATAGATGAAACAAATAAGTAAATGAAAGGATCAATATTTAAATAAATAAATAAATAAACATATAACAAATACATGATATAAAAAAATGAATAAATAAATTAAACAGATAAGTAAATAAAAGGATCAATATATAAAAAAGAATAACATATAACAAATACATAACATAAAAAAATAAATAGATGAAACAGATAAGTAAATAAATGGATCAATATTTAAAAAAAAAGAATAAACATATAACAAATACATAACATAAATGATGAATAAATGATATAATATGATAAATAAAACAATATAAAGATAAGTAATATAAAAGAATCAATATCCCCCCAAAAAAAAAGATGAATAAATGATATAACATAATAAATAAAATAATATAAAGATAAGTAATAGAAAAAGATCAATATCCAAAAAGAAAAAAAAAAAAAAAAAAAAAAAAGCGATTATCTACTACAAATCAATAGATTCATGGACGGCGCTTCCGGTGAAGATTGGGGCAATATAATTTGCATAATTCAGCTCTCCAGAATATATCAAAGCTCCTGGATTTTGATGTAACGCGGCCGGCGCCTTCCTCCCGATCCTTGACCACTCGGTGTGTACTTTTTTTTTTTTTTATATTGATGGGCTTTGCAATTTGCGTGCGAGAGCGAGGGAGGGGGGGTTGGGTCATCTTTGGGGCGGGTGTTGTTGTTGCTTGGGGAGGGTTGGGGAGTGGGGGAGGGGAGGGGGAGTGGGGGAGGGGGATGGGGGAGGGGGAAGGAGAAGGGAGGGAGGGGTTGGGTCATCTTTGGGGCGGGGTGTTGTTGTTTGGGAGGGGGAGGGGAGGGATGAGGGGGAAGGAGGGAGGGGATGGGGAGTGGGGGAGGGGAGAGGAGGGAGGAGGGGTTGGGTCATCTTTAGGGGCGGGTGTTGTTGTTTGGGGGGGAGAGGAGGGAAGGGGGGTGGGGGTGGGGGAGGGGGAAGAGAGGAGGGAGAGGGGATAGGGAGTGGGGGTTGGGGGAGGGGAGGGAGGGAAGGAGGGAGGGGATGGGGAGTGGGGAAGAGGTTGGGTACAGATGCGATTTGTGCATGGCAAGGGTATTGTGTGTAGGGGGGGGGGCGGGGGTATGCATGTGTGTTTGGGCAAGTTTATTTGGAAGTGTGTGTGTGGGGAGTATGTATGTTTGTTTGTGTAAGTTTATCTGGAAGTGTGTGTGTGTGGATATGTTTGTGTGTGTGTGTGTGTTTGTGTGTGTGGGTATGTGTGTGTGGGGGGGGGGGGGTATTTGTGTGTGTGTACGTGTGTGTGTGTGTGCGTGTGTGTGTGTGTATTTGTTAGTGTGTTTGTACGCGTGTGTGTATTTGATTACGGGGCATGTGTAAAAGGATTTTTTTTCTTTTTTTTATGTATGTATTTATTTCTATCAACATGTACCTCAGCGGTCTTATGTATATCACGAATCTAAGAAAGTTTGCGGATGGAAAGGAGGAAAAGGAGAATATAAAGATTATTATGTGGTCATAGAGGAAGAGAGGAAATAAGTAGTAAAAAAAGGAGGATATGATAATGGTAGTTATGATATTTATGATAGAGAAGAAGGGAGAATATAGAGATAAGTATGAGGGCATAGAGGAAGAGAGGAAATAAGCAGTAAAAAAATAGGATATAATAATGGTAGTGATGATATTGATATTAAAGAAGACGGGACTAGGAAGAAGAAGAAAAAATATAAAAGGGAAAAAGATCATCCGAAAAAAGGAAATTAAAAGATGTGTAACCAAATCAATCAAATTGAAAAAAATAACAATAATAATCAAATCAGCAAGAACAGCATCAAAAGAAGAAGAAGAAAAGAAGGAAAATAAACCAATTGAATAATAAAAAAGTCACACACAATCAATAAAGATAGAGAGTAAGAATTTGAGGACACAGGGAGGGTAAAAGGAGGAGGGAAAGGGGGAGAGAAAGAGAAAGGAGAAATAGAAAGAAGGTCAAACGAGGAGGAAGAGGAGGACAAGGAGGAAGAGGAGTCAAGAAATAGGAAAAAAGTAAAAAAAAAGAGAGAAAAGAGAGAAAGAGAGAGTGAGTGATAGAGAGAGAGAGAGAGAGAGAAGGACAAAGACAGACATCAGAGACAAACAAAGCCAGGCAGAGACAGATACAAACAAACACACACAAAAAATAACCTGAAAAAAAATAATAAAAATAAAAAAATAAAAATAACAAGAGAACCCCCTCCCCCAAAAAAAAAAAAAAAAAAAAACTAAACCGACCCATACACAAAAAGTGAAAAAGCCAGACAAAGACAAAGACAAAGAAAAAGAGACAAAGAGAAAAAGAAAGAGAAAAAAAGGAGAAAGAGAAAGGATAAATCCCCACATCGGAATTCGGTGTCGTTAAGCCTGTTTACCCGACGACCCTTTCCTTTTAGCGGCTTCCCTCTCGACTCCCTCGCGTGTGACACTTGAAGGCCCGAGAGAGAGAGAGAGAGAGAGAGAGAGAGAGAGAGAGAGCAGAGAGAGAGAGAGAGAGAGAGAGAGAGAGAGAGAGAGAGAGAGAGAGAGAGGGATGGAGGGAGGGATGGAGGGAGGAGGGAGGGAAGGGAGGGAGGAAGGAGGGAGGGAGGGAGGAGAGAGGGAGAGAGAGAGAGAGAGAGAGAGAGAGAGAGAGAGAGAGAGAGAGAGAGAGAGAGAGAGAGGGAGAGAGAGAGAGAAAGAGAGAGGTTGGAGGGAAAAGGGGAAAGGAGGGAGGGAGGGAGGGAGGGAGGGAGGGAGAGAGAGAGAGAGAGAGAGAGAGAGAGAGAGAGAGAGAGAGAGAATGGAAAAGGGGGAGGGAGAGATGAGAAAGGAGGGAAAGAGAGAGGGAGGGAGAGGGAGAGAGAGAGAGAGAGAGAGAGAGAGAGAGAGAGAGAGAGAGAGAGAGAGAGAGAGAGAGAGAGAGAGAGAGAGAGAGAGAGAGAGAGAGAGAGAGAGAGAGAGAGGGAGAATGGAAAAAGGGGGAGGGAGGTAGAGATAGAAGGAGGGAGAGAGAGGGAGGGAGAGAGAGAGAGAGAGAGAGAGAGAGAGAGAGAGAGAGAGAGAGAGAGAGAGAGAGAGAGAGAGAGAGAGAGAGAGAGAGAGAGAGAGAGAGAGAGAGAGAGAGAGAGGGGGAGGAAGGGAGGGAGGGAGGGAG